>NC_091282.1:781401976-781701976 GCF_032444005.1 Ranitomeya imitator | reverse complement strand
GCCATTCGACCCAGCGGCTGCCGTCACACTATCAGTATTTGGTCAGTATTTTACATCAGTATTTGTAAGCCAAAACCAGGAGTGGAACAATTAGAGGAAAAGTATAATAGAAACATATGCACCACTCCTGTATTTATCACCCACTCCTGGTTTTGGCTTACAGATACTGATGTAAAATACTGACCAAATACTGATAGTGTGATGGCAGCCGGCAGCTGGATATCGGCTTATGGGCAGATCCTGACTGATGAACGCCCGTTCTTCTCTTAGAGCTTGGAGATATCACAGGTTCTGAGTTTTGTTTCTTTTTGAGGATTCACCGCAGCTTTTTACTGGGACTGAGATTTAGGGAGTTTCCTGGCCATGGGCCCAAAAAGTAATTTTTTTAAAATCAATTTTGACAGTCTCCATTGTGCTGCATATCACCACATTGTCCTGGATGATGGGAGAAGGTGCTCTTGGAGGCGGTTTAGATCCCATTCTTTGTTCAGTGATCTTAGACAAAATTGTGACTGAGCCCCCCTCCATGGATGAAAAGCCCCCACATGAGTGGTATCAGGAGGCTTTACTGTCAGGATGTGTAGGCCACATGGCAGCGTTACCTTCTATTCTCGAGACAATCATTCTAGATGTCCCAAACCCCAGAAATTGTGATAACTGAGCTCTGATGAGACAAGAATGGGCGGCCATCAGTCAGGATCTGCCCAGAAGCCGAAATCCAGCTCCCGGGAGAAGGGCAGAAGTCTGGAGAATAAGGGGCAGTTCTGTGAATATTGAGGCTTCACAGAAACGTCATGGATTTGTCAATAAAAGTGTAAAAACTTATGAAATGTTGATAATTGTAAGTCAGTGACCACAGAAAAGTCCGACTAAAGCAGTGAAAAACACTTAAACTGCAAAATTTGAAAACCAAAATTCGGGTCAGTCTGAATAGTTTTGGCCACAAAATTGGCAAGAATAAAATGCAGGTTTCTTAAAGAAAAAAAAATCTAAAACTTTTCCATTGGCAACAGTGAAAAAAAATCAAGATGTGGGCTGGATAATGATGGAGAAATATTAGAAGACTTTTGTCCTTGCAGTCACCTCACCTTCACCCTGATCATGAGACTACAAGTCCAGCACAGGATGTAGATACATCTCCTGTGACCTTACAGCTATTAGGGAGAACATGTACCCGCCCCTCCATGGGATTCATGGCCAGAGGGACGCTTTACCTTAGTGTCATCTTCAGTGTCCCGGCTGGATGCAGGAAAGGAGATTACTGCAAAAAAAAAAAAAAACAACTACTAACTATGGTACTGAAAAATAATAATGGAAGCAAAAAAGTATATGGAGGGCAGGTTCCATGGCAAATAACCAGATTCTCCAGTACCTTTCTACTGGCGCTGGGTCAGGTCACCTTGATCGCACATTAAATCATTGTATTTACAGGACACTTCTTTGGGGGTGGGTGGATACGAGAAGAACAAGTCTTAGGCATGAACCCTATAGCCTCTGTAATGGTTAGAGATGCAGTTAGAAAACTACATCTGCACATAATCCTGGTGATATGATCTGGGCTGTAGTTAGTGATCCACAATAAAGGGTGGGAATTCAGTTCATTACCTTCAACTATTACCCCAAATCCCTGGCTGAGTTGGCAGCACCCCCCAGCACCCAATGGTACCCTAAACACTCCAAGGTATACCTCTAGGCCTGCAAGTATCCTAGATGAAGACTGAAGATGCCCGGCCTCCTGTGACCACAAGCAATGATTCCTAACCACAGGGAAATGTACCCAAGAGCACTGGAAATTGACATTACGGGTATCTTATATAAAATTGTATCAAATTCTACAGTCCAGGGAAAAACAGCATACTACATGTAACACACAGGGGGTATTAGAAGAAAGAACAAGATCTAAAGGTGGAGAGGAGAGAGATAAAACAAAGGCAGGAGGGGAAGCATTGAAGCTGGGCGGATGGTGCAGTGACCTTGCTGTATAGTCCAGTAGGGATCCAAGTTTTGGGGGTTTGCAGGAGAATCTTTGCCGGCAACCAAACAAACAGTCCCAGCCTAATCCTACTAATCAGCGTCTACACTGGGTCATCTCAAGGAGGTGTGTAAACTTCTGACTTTGATCCGAAATCTGTCTTACTCATATGTAGGTTAAGCATCAAGGACGGGGGTGGGGGCATACCGTCCTAGATTTATATGCTTCTGTCTGAAACCCTATACCTCCTCTGATAGTTCTGAACCTGCCTTACCCATGTAAACCTCATAGACCAGCATCAGTGCCAATTGTACCCCTGAATAGATGCCATCCTCAGTCTTGCTCTATAGACCCCATGCTCATGGACACTGCTGTCCTTGGTGCTGACCCTGCATTGCTTATAGGGTTCTGCTGTCCTTGGTGCTGAAAGGACAGACACTGCAGAACAACCCGACAGCAGTCCCTCCCCCACCCCCATTACCCCTCTTACCTTGCACTGCACACAGGGCTATAGATAACACCCCAATATACAGCATTGTCAGCTGGGGGGAGCCGGGCACAGTCAGGAGTGATGATGGGTGTTCTAGTCTTTTGTTTCACAGCCCTGGTCCTGGATAGAAATAAAATGGATATATTGCAGATCGGAAGCAGCTGCCACAATGAGAAGAGGCTGCAGATTAGAGGCTGCATGTATCGGTTTAATGAGATTAGTGCTACCTGCCTGCCTGGCTTTCTCCAGATACTGAGCACTGCAGCAGAGTCTACTCTATATATGTCAGACCCAGTGGAAGTGATGTCACAGCATCCTCCCCCACCCTACCTGGTGCTGAGGATGGAGGGGGTCGGCTGCATACTGGGGGAGGGGGTAGTTATCACATCTTTATTCTGTATAGGTGGCATGGAGCCGTCAGAGGGGGAATTAATTATAAGCAAAGCTCCAGTGAACACTAAACGTTTGTATCATGTAAGCGTTCAGCTCTTAAGATGATTAAAAAGTCTAAGGAAGCATTCTCCGAGAACAGACTGCTAAATCCCTGCTTTCATGTGAAGCTTGGAAAAAGGAAAGACCAAATTGAATTGAGCCGAAGCCCGGAAGATACCGGATACTCGCCCCTTCACCTACACATGGATTTTTAATTGAGGCCGAGCATGGAGTGCTGCAAAATCAGATGGCACTGAGGGCTCATGAGAGCAGCTGGCAATAATAAGGATCATTATCAAAATTACAATGGGGTCTGATTTCACATTTGTGGGTTTCCTTCCTGCTGGAATTTGTGGTGGGATATTCACCGCTGAGGCAACACAAGGACGGGTTGCCAACACTGGCGCCAAAGCAATGGATTCTAAGTAAATGTACCCCCTACCACCAGTTATCATCAATCTTGGCACGAGGAGGTAAGCGGTTCATAGAAAGAATTTAAAAGCTCAAAGCAAAAATAAAAGGGGGCTTTTTAGGGTTGGCGTGACATGACTTTACTCTGAAACATTGGCTATGCAGGTTCTCAGGGAAGCCTTCAGGTTAGGAATGAGACCAACTGAAATGGATCCCTCTCCCCAAGAGCCCCAAAGCTGCAGGATGGACGGCCTCTATAGCATGCAGAGTCCTGCATGGTGGGGGTAGTCAGATATTTAGCACATAAAGTATTAATTACAGTTAGATTCTCCAAGAAGAGAAACTCTCATAGACTGGACCGACTGTGATTTATGGATCGGCCATGTTCCTGACCCAAACATGATGGCCTCATAGGGAGAAAAGCACCTCAGGAGACCGGAATCCGGGTCGTACTTGGACTGACAAACAGATTTAGCATCACCTTTAATAGATTTTTGCTGTCTATGAATAGCACCACTATTAGTTACTGGAAAAGTCCAAACTTAGGCTGGTTTCACACTTGTGTTTGCCTTTTCTGCGTATAGCTACGTACATCCTCCGTTAAGCTCCGCCTACTTCCACTTACATCCTGCGTACCTATCTTTAACATTGGGTACGCAGAAACACGCCTTGTATGCGGATGTGTCCGCATGGTGCGTTTTGACGTGCCCACCGACAGCACGGGAATGCAAAAAGTTGTGTTCCTGTGTGGTTGGCGGGCACATAAAAATGCCGCATGCGGACGCATCCGCATACAAGGCGTGTCCCTGCGTAACCAATGTTAAAGATAGGTACGCAGGATGCATGCGGAAGTGGATGGAGCTTAACGTAAAATGTACGCAGCCATATGCAGAAAAACCAAACGCAAATGTGAAACCAGCCTAAGATGTTCGCACACAGATAAGATGCCAGTCACTCTGGTACATGTAGTACAGCACGTGTCAGCTTGTTGCTCATGCACATGTAGCAGTGGATAGTGGACATACTGCTCACATTTCCAGTTGAAGATAGATGTATTGTTGCAGTGTATACTAATGTGTATTTTGACATATGGTACGTTATTGGTGATAGTGTTTTCTGCCTGACAGTAGAGTTAGAGTTATTGTTTGGGACTAGCCCAGAGTGGAAGGGCTAAAGCAAGACAGATACTTTCCTCTCAGGATGTTAGATGGGGCCTAGCGTGCAGTAAAAGCGGACCTATGGTCTGACTAGTGACAATACCTACTTGATGTGGGTGTTCCTGACATGAGTGGAGACTGAGGGAGTGGTTAGTATGATGCTTAGTACAGAGAGAGTGGAAAAGAGAGAAGTGACCGGAGGACAGAGCGATGCATCAGAGACAGGTCTGGGAAAAGGACACCTTGCAGTATGGACCAAAGTTTATAACTCCAAGAGGTAATGCGCCAGCGCGGAACAGAGAACGTGAGATGAAGAGAGTGAGTGCCATGGGCAGGAGGTCCAAGGCATCACAAGCAGAGAAGCAGAGAGTGACCATCACACTGGTGATACTGGGAACTATCACATCACACTGGGAACCTTCAGACATCACGCTAGTGACATTGGTAGCCATGACACTGGTAACTATAACACATCACACTAGTGACATCCCTTATTGTACAAAACAAGCTCTGGAGGCAGAGTTATCTTCCAGGCAGCGTATCGCCCATAGCCTGGAAGAGCTTATCCTTATATATTATTTCTAAACACTCTTTTTCGGTGATTACGTTGTATCTCCATACATACTGCACCCACACACACAAATTATACACCTATTTGAAAGGAAAACTTGCCCCCTTCAGCAAGAAAATAGCTAAACAAACCACACATCCACGATGTGATCACAAAATAGTCTAAACATTAATTTTCATAAACCTGCAGTAAGGAAAAATGACCTGCAGGTGGCACCAAACTACCCCAAAGCTGCTTACAGACATCACCAACTAATCCTAACATTTGCCTTGAGGTCTTTCCAGCTTGCCGAACTCCTTGCCCTGCCGATTTCAGGCACATTGGAGGATTGCACACTTCACTGCAGGTGAGTCACATATGCCAACACAGGTGTAAACATGCACTGCTTTTTCGGTGATTCGCCCACACATACAAATAATACACCATTTGAAAGGTAAACTTGCCCCCTTCAGCAAGAAAAGACACCACACATTCACAGTTTGATCAATAAATACAGTTTAAACATTCATTTTCAGAAACCTGTAGAAAAAAACAATAACCTGCAGGTGGCACCACAACCTCAAGACATTTTTTTAGCCTCTACTTATCAAACCAATTTATTGTATTACCAGTCTACATATATAAATACCTCTCTGTTCATCATCTCATT
Organism: Ranitomeya imitator; assembly: GCF_032444005.1. Lineage (NCBI taxonomy): Eukaryota > Metazoa > Chordata > Amphibia > Anura > Dendrobatidae > Ranitomeya > Ranitomeya imitator. Next base: position 781,696,294 of record NC_091282.1, on the reverse strand, counting down.
AAATACTGTACATTAACATTTGACCAGCTTGATTTTCCTGAAATTGCCTGCGCCCCCTACAACCAATGTGCGTAAATTTCGCACGGGCCAGCTAGTTTATATAAAGTGATAAGAGGATTTATCAGCAACAAGGGCCTCTGATCTGAGACACACAGGCATCACTCTCCTCCGCAGTCTATAACTTGTGTGCCCATATTGATAGTTTAGATCTATAGGTCAAATGTGGTGACATATTCCCTTTTAAGAGGGAAGAGGACTCTTACTGGACTGTAGTATTGTGTTGGGTAATAGTGAAGATATAGGACTGAGTGAGATAGAAACAAGTCATTCTAAGAAGGACCGGAAGAATGTATGTGAAGATGTTGAAAATGCTCCATGTGTTAAAGGAAACGATCGGTAAGTTCCCACCAAGTTACTATTTAGTTAAAGACAGTTAATCATTGATTGGTGGTCTCCCACATCAAACTGTTCCAATTTGAAGTAATCGGCATCATGCAGCCTGCAAGGGTGCAGTGCTCCCATAGCACAAGTCCATACACCCGGCAACGACCCCCAACTTCATTCAACATGCCGGGGTGTGAGATGAGTACATCGCCCCTAGGCACGTTACAAGATAATGGCCTTTTTCATGGATTTGTAAACCAATTTCCTTATCTGTGAATCTCACAAATGTCATTTCCACCCATAAATCACGTCCTGCACACACAGACGCCCAGCTCGCAGTAGCATATCTGATCTGTCATGTAACAAGCGACACACCCTGGTCAGTTGGCCGTTATAGTTTAGGTTGAGATGTAAATAACATTGGTAAGATCACGCTTGCTGTCAATGAATGTTAACAATGGTGAGGAACAGGAATACTATTTCTATAGAACTGCCGGAAAATGACAAATCCGGCGCTCGCCAGTCCCATAGAAAATTTGAGTGGCAGTTGAATATGCCCACAGCGGCTCAATTCTCGGGGTGATACAAATTCTCAGTTCTGTCCCTGCAAGTTGGACCACCACCTATCAACAATTGTCATGTATCCTGGAAAAACAAATTAACCCTTTTAACTACAGTGGAGAGATCTGAATGCACAGTCCCTTCCTTTCTGCATTGCGATACGGGGGAAGGTGACCTTTATCCTCCTGCAAAATAAAAGCGGCAACTATTCGATATTTATGGCTTTTACAGTCATGTGAAAATGTGTTTGCCCTCTTCTTGATTTCCTATTATTTTCCATGTTTGTCACACTTAAATGTTTCAGATCACCAAACAAATGTAAATATTAACAAAGATAACACAGCACAAAATGCAGTTTATAAATGAAGGTCTTTATTATTAAGGGAAAAAGAAATCCAGAACTACAGGCCCCTGTGTGAAAAAGTGATTGCCCCCTAAACCTAATAACTGGTTGGGCCGCCCATAGCAGTAACAACTGCAAACAAGCGTCTGTGATAACTGGCAATGAGTCTTTTACAATGCTCTGGAGGAATTTTGTCCACTCATCTTTGCAGAATTGTTGCAACTCAGCCACATTGGAGGGGTTCTGAGCATGAACCGTCTTTTTAAAGCCATGCCTCAGCATCTCAATCGCAGTAAGGTCATAACTTTGACTAGGCCACTCCAAAGTCTTAATTTTGTTTCTCTTAACCCATTCAGAGGTAGACTTGCTGGTGTGTTTTGGATCATTGTCCTGCTGCATAACCCAAGTGCGCTTCAGGTTGAGGTCACAAACAGATGGCCGAACATTCTCCTTCAGGATTTTTTGGTAGACAGCAGAATTCATGGTTCCATTTACCACAGCAAGTCTTCTAGGTCCCAAAGCAGCAAAACAGCCCCAGATATCACACTTCTACCACCATATTTTACTGTTGATATGATATTACTTTTCAGAAATGCTGTGTTGCTTCTACACAAGACGTAATGGAACATACACCTTCCAAAAAGTTCAACTTTTGTCTTGTCAATCCACAGAGTATTCTCCCAAAAGTCTTGGGGATCATCAAGATGTTTTCTGGCAAAACTGAGATATGAGCCTTTATATTCTTATTGCTCAGCAGTGGTTTTCATCTTGGAACTCTGTCATGCAAGTCATTTTTGCCCAGTCTTTTTCTTATGGTGCAGTCATGAACACTGACTTTAACTGAGGCAAGTGAGGCCTTTAGTTCTTTGGATGCTGTTGTGTGGTCTTTTGAGACCTCTTGGATGAGTTGTTGCTGCGCTGTTGGGGTAATTTTGGTCGTCTGACCCCTCCTGGGAAAGTTTATCACTGTTCCATGTTTTTGCCATGTGTGAATAATGGTTAACTGGAGTCCCCAAGCTTCAGAAATGGCTCTATAACCTTTTCCAGACTGACAGATCTCAATTAATGATGAGCGAGTGTCCTCGTTACTCAGGTTTTCCAAGCATGCTTGGGTGTTCTCCTAGTATCTTGGGTGTGCTCTTAGATTATGTTTGTGTCCCTGCAGCTGCATGACTTGCGACTGTTAGACAACTTGAACACATGCAGGGATTGCCTGTTTGTTAGGGAATCCCCACATGTATTCAGGCTGTCTAGCAGCCACAAATCATGCAGCTGAGGGGACTCAAACAATCTACGAGCACGCCCAAGATACTTGGAGAACACCCGAGCATGCTTGGAAAACTTGAGTAACGAGCATACTCGCTCATCACTAATCTCAATTACTTTGTTTCTTATCTGTTCCAGAATTTCTTTGGATTGTGGCATGATGTCTAGCTTTTGTGATTTTTGGGTCTACTTCACTCTGTCAGGCAGGTTCTATTTAAGTGATTTGTTGATTAAGAAAAGGTGTGGAAGTAATCAGGTCTGAGTTTGGCTAGGGAATGTGAACTCAGCTTCTCAAAGATGTGATAAAACACAGTTAATTTATTTTTTAAGGGGGTGCAATGACTTTTTCACACACAGCCAAGCAGGTTTGGATTTCTTTTACCCTTAATAATAAATACCATATATACTCGAGTATAAGCAGAGATTTTCAGCCCAAATTTTTGGGCTGAAAGTGCCCCTCTCGGCTTATACTCGAGTCACGGTAGCGGTGGGGTCGGCGGGTGAGGGGGTGAGGGCGCTGAGGCATACTCACCTAGTCCCAGCGATCCTGACGCTCCCCCTGCCGTCCCACGGTCTTCTGTGCTGCAGCTTCTTCCCCTCTTTAGCGGTCACGTGGGACCGCTCATTAGAGAAATGAATAGGTGGCTCCACCTCCCATAGGGGTGGAGCCGCCTATTCATTTCTCTAATCAGCGGTGCCGGTGACCGCTGATAGAAGAGGCTGCGGCACAGAAGACCGTGGGACAGGCGGGGAGCGTCAGGATCGCTGGGACTAGGTAAGTATGCCATATTTACCTGTCCACGTTCCAGCCGCCGGGCGCCGCTCCATCTTCCCAGCGCCGCTCCATCTTCCCGGCGTCTATCTGCGCTCTGACTGTGCAGGTCAGAGGGCGCGATGACGCTTATAGTGTGCGCGGCACCCTCTGCCTGATCAGTCAGAGCGGAGAGATGCTGAGACCGGACGCCGGGAGCTGCAAGCAAGAGAGGTGAGTATGGCTTTTTTTTTTTATTGCAGCGGCAGCAGCGGCACAGATTTATGTGGAGCATCTATGGGGAAATATGAATGGTGCAGAGCACTGTATGGGGCACAGCTATGGGACAAAAATGAACGGTGCAGAGCACTATATGGCACAGCTATGGGGCAATATGAACGGTGCAGAGCACTATATGGCACAGCTATGGGGCAAAAATGAACGGTGCAGAGCATATATGGGGCACAGATATGGGGCAATATGAACGGTGCAGAGCACTATATGGGGCAATATGAACGGTGCAGAGCACTATATGGGGCACAGATATGGGGCAATATGAACGGTGCAGAGCACTATATGGCACAGCTATGGGGCAGTATGAACGATGCAGAGCACTATATGGGGCACAGATATGGGGCAATATGAACGGTGCAGAGCACTATATGGCACAGATATGGGGCAATATGAACGGTGCAGAGCACTATATGGCACAGATATGGGGAAATTATGAACGGTGCAGAGCACTATATGGCACAGCTATGGGGAAATAATGATCTATTTTTATTTTTGAAATTCACCGGTAAATGCTGCATTTCCACCCTAGGCTTATACTCGAGTCAATAAGTTTTCCCAGTTTTTTGTGGCAAAATTAGGGGGGTCGCCTTATACTCGGGTCGGCTTATACTCGAGTATATACGGTACCTTCATTTATAAACTGCATTTTGTGACTGTGTTATCTTTGTCTAATATTTTCGTTTGGTGATTTGAAACACTAAAGTGTGACAAACATGCAAAAGAACAGGAAATCAGGAAGGGGCAAACACTTTTCTGCACAACTGTGTTGTAGATAGTAAGAAGGTAAGAATAGCTAATATTTGGGGATATGGATCTCTCTGCCGATTACAGATTACTTGCATAAGAATTTGATTCCCGTGTTGGGGGTTCATAAGGCAAAAGTAGGGGCATGGTCTAAATTGCACTTGTCAGTGGTGGGCTGAGTCAATCTTATTAAAATGATTCTTATGCCTAAGATACTGTATGTTCTCCATAACTCACCTATATGGATAACACGTGGGAAATTTAGGCTGATTAACTCCTTATTTAGGAATTTGGTGTGGGGGAAGCAGAATCCCCGTATTAGGTTGGAGATGCTTGAGAGACCTAAGGATGAAGGAGGTTTGGCTTTGCCTAACCCTGAAATATACTTCCTGGCGGCTCAGTGCCAGCACTTAAAGGGCTGAGAGCGTGAGGCGTCTTCCAGCGTGGTACAACAGCTGATAGAGAGGGTGACGACAAGATGTCCAGTGCTTGGAAGATGGGTCTCTGGGGGCACTTGGGAAAATCTATCCTATGCTATTCCTGATATATAAATTATGGGGAAGAGTCAGATAAATTTGTGGAGTCACCTGTCTTACCAGGTTCTCCCTGCTGTGGTTTAATAACAATTTACCGGAGTTTATGGCAATGGGATGTTTACCAGAATGGCAGGCCAGGGGGATACGATATGTCTATCAGGTTCTAGAGCGGCGAGAGCTGAAATCCTTTTCCCAGCTACAATCGGAGTTTGGTATTAGGGCTTCTGGGGAATATCAATATGCACAGGACTGTTTTAAAATTCAATGTGATTTAGTGTTGGAGTATGTGTGTGGAGAGGGGGCAATGAGAGGGGTTATTTCCACCTTGTACAGAGACCTACTACATACTCATTTACTGGGTTTTCCGACTGGCGCTAGAACTAAATGGGAGAGAGAATTGTGCCATTTAGAGGATGAAACATGGATGTCTGTGTTAGAATGGATACGAAAACTGTCACTAAATGAACCATAAGACTGTCTCAGCTTTATATCCTACATAGAGTGTATAGATCTCTAGATGTTTTGTATAAGGCCGGATTGCGGTCTGACTCGGAGTGCCCTAGGTGTAGGAATGACAATGCTGGACTGCTTCACATGTTCTGGACTTGTCCGAAGTTGGCTGCTTTTTGGTTGGTGATTATCAGTCGAATATAGGGGGCTTACAGATGCACGGTCCCAAGGGAACCGGTGGTGGGTTTGTTGGGATATGTAGAGAAGATAAGAGTAGATAACAATTTGAAGATAGCAATTGCTAGACTATTGTACATGGCTTGGAAGGTCATAGCAAGAAACTGGATAAAAGAGGATCCAACTTCAAGAGGAGAATACCTTCAATATGTGAAACATGTTATTATTCTAGAAAAGGGGGTTTATCAGAAAAGAGGGAAAGTGGAGTTTCATGATAAAATGTGGACGCCTTGGCTGGAATTGGGGTAGGGGAGGGATGAGGGAAGAACGATCTGTGAAGTTTTTTCCTGTTGGAATGTTTGTTTATATGGGGGCAGTAGGAGTCATCACATAATACTAAAGTATATGCAGGTATACGATATGATAAGGGAAGAGCATGAGCTGTCTAAATGGGGAGAAAGGGGGGGCGGGGAAGGTTAGTAATGTTGTGATATATTGCGGGGGGGGGGAAATCTCTTCAAAATCCCTCTATTGTTGTAAAATGTTTATTGTGATTTTATACTTAATAAAAATCTATTTGAGTTAAAAAAAGGTAAGAATAGCTATTACCCAAATTTTATTGCGGTCCTTTGGGTTGTTTCAATATGACAAGATAGCCCTTAGAACAAAAAAAAAGTGGTGTATCTATAAGGTGAGAAGAGGAATTTGTAGATAGCATTCCATCCAGGTAAAAATTCAAACAAATGTATTTAATACATAGTTAAAAGAAAAAAAACGCATAAAAACAACCTGATGCGTTTCTGGTACAATGTGCACTTTTAATCATAGGATGTCAAAAAGTAAATACAAGGGAAGATATATAGGACTAGATGGTGGCCCGATTCTAACGCATCGGGTATTCTAGAATATGTATGGATGTATATAGCAGCCACATAGTATATAGCACAGGCCACGTAGTATATAGGAGCCTGTTGTGAATTCTGCTCTTGGGTTCCCTCCAGTGGTTGTTGGTGGGAATGCAGTTGTCTCTGACTCGCAGTCCTGGCCAGGTGTATCGGATAATTGCAATTCTGACTGGGGTATTTAGGTGTGCTGGATCCTTTAGCCCCTGCCAGTTGTCAATGTTTCTCTGGAAGTGTTGGATCTCTGCCTGGCCTCTCCTGCTTATCTGCCAGTTCAGCAAAGATAAGTGTGTTTCTTTTCCTGTGGCACACATGCAGTGTGCTTATTTTCAGTACTGTTCGTTTGTTTTTCTTTTGTCCAGATTAGACTGTGTCTGTGTTTTCTCAGTTTGGTTGGTTTCACTGGAGTTGCAGATATACGCTCCTACATCTTTTAGTAGATGTAGGAAGTTTTTTGTATATTCTGCTGTGGATTTTTTGAAGGGGTTTAATACTGACCGCACAGAACTCTGTCCTATCCTGTCCTATCTAGCTAGAGTGGCCTCCTGTGCTAAATCCTGTTTTTTCTGCCTCTGTATGTTTTTTCCTCTCCGACTCACCGCCAATATTTGTGGGGTGCTGTCTATCCTTTGGGGATTTTCTCTGAGGCAAGACACTATTCCGATTTCCATCTTTAGGGGTATTTAGTTCTCTGGCTGTGACGAGGTGTCTAGGTGTGTTAGGTACACTCCACGGCTACTTCTAGTTGCGTTAAGTTCAGGGTTGCGGTCAGTATAGTGGCCACTTTCTCCAGTGAAAGTTCTCCTGCAGCTCCAAGGTCACCGGATCATAACAGTACAACTGGCCCACAATGAGTTAAATGCATCTCAGAAGAAGGGAAGGAAGCTCTTGAGTCATTTTTTTTTCTCCAGTCTGTTTTGTGTTCTCTTCCCTCTTAATATCTGGGTGGCTGAGGCTTCCGGGAGGCGGAGCTTCGAGATGGCCGCATTTTAGCTAAGCTCCTGGATCGCGGGCTTCCCAGGAGGTGAAAACCCAGGTTTTGGCTAAGCCCAGCGCCAGGATAAGGACCAGACAAGAGTCGGAGACATCGACCCAGCTTTCCGGCGGCCCCGGAGTCACAGGGCGCAAGCAGCGCCAAAGTTACAGCGGCACACGGAGGCACCCCTGCAGCGGGAAATCCAGCCGGCGCCACACTCGCCGAACTCCCTCTCAGATCACCGGTCAGGTGCACACCGGCGAGCAGCACATCGGCGAGCAGCGCCGACGAGTCTGAGCGAATACCCCGGCTGGCTCAGCGGTAAGAGGGGAGCAGGAGAAGGGAAGGCAGGAAGCGGAGTCATCCGGCGCCATCTTGCAGGCACACGTGTCGGGCCCTGGGACAGTAGCGCTATAGCGCCGCAGCTTAGAGGGCCAGACGCCAGCACATCATTCCTAAGCCACCCTGAAAGCGCAGCCCCTCTCAACGCACTACCGCTGACTGTGTCTATATACAGGCTATAAGACTGCAACTGCCTGAGACAAAAGAGGTCACACATAGGACTTATAAGAAGCTGGATGGGGGAGGGGATAGAAAGCAGCACTGACTGACATATCTTCCAATTTAGCTGCTACATGTGAGTGACATTTATCGCGACATCGCTGACTCCTTTACATAATATAACAGACCCTCATCTCATCTCAATATGGATAAATTTATGGGCAAAAATGTCAAAACTGGCAGAAATTCCACGCGCAGTCAGGCTGGCGCATCTCCGACCCCACAGGCGTCGGAGACCAATAATGAGAACACACAATCCATAGCAGAGGCCATTTTGGATCGGTTAACGCCCGTAATTGACAACCGCTTGGCGGCCTTTCAATCCTCCTTAGACTCAATTCTGTCACAAGTCAACGCCCAGGGAAGGCGTTTGGCAGAAGCAGAACAGAGAATCTCAGACCTGGAGGACTCCACCAAGGCTCTCAAGGACAATCTGACTAATAAAGAAAAAGACATTTCAGACCTCCTAGACAAGGTGGATGATCTTGAGAACAGATCCCGCCGCAATAATTTGAGGCTCATAGGCATACCCGAATCCGTCCCCTCATCAGAATTGATTAAACTAACTTCAGAATGGCTCCCGAAATCTCTTGGCATATCACTTCCATCAGGTGCATTGACCGTGGAGAGAGCCCACAGGTTGGGACCTTTTAGAGACGGAGACGGAGGCAAACCAAGACCAATCATATTCAAAGTCCTTGACTTTCAAGACAAGACACGTATCCTATTGGCTTACAGGAAACAAAGATCCCTGTTATATGACAATCATAAGTTACTCTTGTTCCAGGATTACTCGGCTACCGTGGCAGCAAAACGCAAAGCCTTTAACCCAGCCTGCAGAATTCTGGTGGAACACAACATTCGGTTCAGCTTGCAATATCCTTCAATTCTACGATTCACCTCGGCGGGGAAGAACTGGGCCTTCGGTGACCCAAATAGGGCTCTGGAGTTTCTTCGTGGGGAGACTCACCCATCTGCCAACTCTAGCCCTACTTGAACAAGGAGTTCTACCAGGATTCTTTCATTGTCGGCGATGTTGAGTATATAATGTTGACCCTCTGCCCATTGAGTGGCACGTTTTCATTCTGTAGGATGTTCATTTTACAGTTAAAATTTCTGTTAGTTATAAAAGTTTTGGGGGTTGGGATTGGGGAGGGGGGGGAGGGATAACTGTGTGCGCATCCAATCTGTTCCTATGTGGCGAGGTCTCTCGCTTACTCGCTGGGATGAGTGGAGACCTCAATTAGAGCATTTACATACTGGTCAAATGTATAATCGAACTGGTGTGGGTTGATGACAAACCAAGTTAATGTTAAAGATACCACAATTCATTCTTTACAATGGTGCTCATGGAATGTTAATGGGCTGAATTCCCCAATTAAGAGGAAAAAAAGTTTTAAACTTCCTACATAAACAAAATTTTCATATTATCTTCCTGCAGGAAACACACTGGATAAAAAATAACCACCCTTCTTTACTTAGCAGGAAATATACACTTTGCGCAGAGGCATCTTACTCCAAGAAACAACGAGGGGTGGCCATATTAATCTACAATGGCCTCAAGTATGAAGTCATAGACACCTTAGAGGACCCGCAGGGCAGATTTCTATTGGCCACGATTGTAATTGAGGGGATAAAATATAGCCTGGTCAATGTTTACGCTCCCAATACACCGGATGCACAGTTTCCAGTCAAAATATTAGAAGGTATGGCGGGATGGGACACTTCTAGGGTGATTATGGGTGGCGACTTCAACGAGGTGGCTGATGCCTCCATGGACAGATCCGGTTCAACAACCACTCATAGATTAACACAAGGAAACAGCATTCATTCACTTTCAAAACATCTAGACCTAGTGGATATTTGGAGACTACAACACCCTCTTGAAAGGGATTACTCCTACTACTCTCACGTACATGATTCTCATGCCAGGATAGACTGCTTGCTCCTGCACTCCTCGTTGCTCCCCACACTAACGCAGACAGACATACTCAACATTCATATCTCAGATCATGCTCCAGTGACATTTAAAACCAGACTGGTATCTCCAATACATCAGGAGAGGGGATGGCGTTTTCCATCCTACCTCTATCAATCAGATGACTTTAAGAAACACCTACAAATGGCGTGGGAAACGTATAAACAGGACAATCAAGTTCATGTGAACGACTCACACTTGTTCTGGCTGGCGTCAAAAGCAGTAATAAGAGGTCAAATGATCTCTTACGTCAGTCATAAAAAGAAAGATTTGATGAAAAGAACCATAGACACACAAAATTCGTTGACACAGGCCTACAAGACATTTAAAACAAATAATAACCCTCTGACTAAGAAAAAGTTTTTAGAGGCTAGAGAGAACGCGGAGGCATTGGCACACGAAAGGGCCTTATTAAATCTGGATTACCAGAAACACAAATTTTACAAATGGGGCAATAAGCCGGGTAGGGTTCTGGCCTCACTTACAAAACCCTATAGGAAAAGAGCAAAGATTCACAAAATACAACACCGTAACGGACACCAAATATCTAATGACGCAGAAATAGTAGAAGAATTCAGACTCTTTTTCAGTGAACTATACAAATTGGAACCTAAGAGGGGAACAGAGAACGAGAAATTTCTCAAAAGTCATTTAGCACCAACAATAAGCGAAGAAGAGAGAGAGACAATTAATGCCCCTATATCCGCTTCTGAAATTTTACAGGTCATTAACGGGCTCAAAATCTCCAAGGCCCCGGGCCCAGACGGGTTTAGCAATGAACATTATAAGATTTTAGGACCCAGTCTGGCACCTCACCTCTGTAATATGTATAATGAAATGGTTAAAGGGGGGCATCTCCCAGATCGCTTTAATGAGGCGGTAGTCATAGTCCTCCCAAAGCCGGGTAAAGATCATATGCGGGTGGATGGACACAGGCCAATATCCTTACTTAACTCCGACTTTAAAATTTTCACAAAAATTTTGGCCGACAGACTCCAAAGAATTATCCCTAACCTAATTTCACCACAACAAACCGGATTTGTTCACGGGAAATCTATCACTTACAATATTAGAACAGCCTTGGGAGCCATATCCTATTGTAGAGCACAAAAGCACACAAAATCAATCGTGGTCCGCCTAGATGCTGACAAGGCTTTTGATAGAGTGGCATGGGACTATCTGCATGACCTGCTAGCATTCCGTAATTTTGGTCCCTGGTTCTGTGAGGCTATAAAAATAATCTACAAGAATCCGACATCCAGGCTGTCAGTGAATAACATTCTATCTAATCCATTTGAAATTCAGCGGGGAACTCGCCAGGGATGTCCCCTGTCCCCCCTGCTATTTAATTTGGCATTAGACCCGTTATTGAAAACATTACAGAACGAAGTGGAGTTCGAGGGGGTTAGGGTGGGAACAAACTTTGTTAAACTCACAGCATTTGCAGACGACATCCTTTTATTTATCGCCAACCCAGCCCAAGCAATTCCGGCCATTATGAGAATCTTAAGTGATTTTGGCTCGTGCTCGGGCTTTAAAGTTAATTATAGCAAATCAGAGGCCCTGGCAATTTTCAGAACGGGAAGGTTACATGATCCAATGTTCCCATTTCACTGGAGTCAAGGGTCAATAAAATACTTGGGGATATGGCTGACAGCAGATATATCTAATTTATACACAGCTAATTATAAACCATTGATAGCTTCAATAACTAGTCTCCTACACTCTTGGAAACACTTCACATTATCATTCACAGGCAGGTGCCACTTGATAAAAATGATAATCTTCCCTAAACTTCTTTATGCCTTTCAGACCCTGCCCCTTTTGCTGTCTAGGACGGATCTTAGATAACTTAACTCTAGGTTTCGAAAATTTATTTGGGGTATGGGAGACAGGACGCGTATCGGCCTTGCTAAACTGCAAGCGACCAAGAAAGACGGAGGAGTAAATTTCCCGGATATAGGCAGGTACAACCTAGCTGCTAATTTTAGATTTGCCATTGATTGGATAAGGGGTATCTCTCATTTTGCTAATGTGAGTTTAGAACAACAGATGTGCCCACATATCTCGCTGGCGGCACTGCTACATTTGAGAGGGGAGGAGGTCCCGGCGGTAATACAAGAATACCCAACACTCTGGCAGACAGTGTTAACTTGGAGACGATGTAGGAGACTGTGCGGGTTGAGTGCTGGGATTTCACCTTTTCAGCCCTTCCTTGGGAACCCAGGCTTTTTAGGGGGTAAGGCTCCGCCATTTTATACTCAGTTGGCGAATCAGGGATGCAGACAGGCAATAGATATACTAGATCTTAATTTTTCTATATCTTCTTTTGAATCAGCCTCGCTCCGTTATCCACTGTTTGGTAACAAACCTCTTCTGTTTCTTCAAGCGCGCAGTCTGGTTCAAAAATGTCTTCCTATAGGGGGGGTGGAGGAAGGGAAGACTAGCCTGGATGGATTTATTAGAAATACGAGGTCACAACCGTCGTCAATAAGCTCTATTTACTCAGTAATAAGAAGGAAATGGTCGTGGGATGGTCAGACTACAGGGGCCGCAAAATGGTCTGGAGATCTCACAAGTTGCCAAACAGGAGATCTTCTTGAAGCAACTATGATACAAAGAAAATTTGTTACATACAGCAGCTATACCGACATGGCTCTTCTGATTTAACATAGAGCCTATATCACTCCATACTTACAAGCCAGAATGACTCCCTCAAATGTGTACTTGTGCTCAAAATGCAAATCGCGTAACACCGACATTTTTCATCATCTGTGGGGTTGCTCAAAGATTCGAGATCTATGGGCCGAGGTGCATTCTGAGCTGCAGAGGCTGTGCGGGATCAGCTTTACACTCACGCCACAATGGGCCATCTTTAACATTATAGACGATGCAAATCAAAATTGGCCTAAACACATTAAGGCAACCTTAGTGATCTGGGCCTCGGCCACTAGAAAAAGCATATTACAGCATTGGCTGAATTCAGTGGCCCCACCGCTTTCTCTTGTATATACAAAAATCAACTTTTTGTTTAAAATGGAATGGTTGGAGGCTCAGTCGAACAAAGAGAGGTTATCGAGTAAGTTCCTGAATACATGGTCTCTTTTTATTCCTTCACTTCCTTCCGAAACTAGAGAGAAACTCCGTACTCAATTTGAAAACACACAATGGTATCTGTTGCAACGGATTGGTGGTCGATCACCAATTCCATAATTTTGACGTAAAAGATGTGCACATAGAAATGTAAAGGGTGGGCAAAGGGGGGGGCTATGGGAAAGGAAATATGGTTGTAATTAAGATTATTGTTTTGTATGTTTTATACTATGTTGAAAACTTCAATAAAGAGATTTATAAAAAAAATATATATATCTGGGTGGCTGAGGAGCCTGGTGCAAGCATGAATGTTCAGGAATTAGCTTCTCGTGTAGACCAGCTTGCTGCTAGTGTCATGTCTCACGACTTGAGAAATCATTTAATATTTGCATTGCTTGTGTTCGTTCCTTCTTTCTAGGCAGAAGTTTGCCTTTCCCTGTATTTTGTCCCAACTCTCTCACTGTAGTCTTGTGATGTATGTTTGTTCACGCCCTTATTCTCCATTTTGTTATCATTCCTCCATCTGTATGCATCCTACTACATGTCCTCTGTTGAATATTCCTTTTTACCTGCTACTTTCATCATAATACAAGAATTTCAGTTAAAGCAACTCTCTTTTCCTGGAGTCTTCTTACATGAGATCGTGGCTGAGTTAAGCTGTCTGATTAATCGGTATGAACGTGAGTACAGGTGAATACGGAAGCGCCTAAAAAGAAGGGTCTATCCAGGCACCACTACGTTCTACATATCCATGAGTCAGAATAGTAAAAAGGAATAGCCTGCCTTCAGAGACAGTAACTCAAGGTCTGTGCTGAACCTCAGTGGAAAAGGACATTTCCCAGATAGATAGTAACCCAGTTCCCAGCCAGACCCCAGCGTGCATAGAAGCACACACTGCAGATAAACAGGGAGAAGTATAACCCTCATCCTCCACTCTTCCTGCCTGCAATCAAATCATGTCTGAAGCAAGGAATACAATGTCCCTACCAGACTTACAAACACAGGAAAGAGACCCAGATCCCCATCCACCAGCTAGTGAAAGGGGAAAACGTACAGTCAAACCTACATGGAAAGTCATGGAGAATTTAGAGACTGCAAAATGTGTCGTGTATAGTGATGTGTCTTCACTGTGGGAGAAAGTGCTGAATCACATAGACACTGTATCAAGGCCTGCTTCTCATGAGTTACCACTTGAGGGAGCCCTAGAACAATTATGCACAGCATACCAAATGTATATGGAGAAGACTGACCAATACATTATTCTCCTGAAAAAACTGAATCTGCCAGAGACTTTAAACGAATTGCAAAGTTTCCAGCAGCTTAATTCTGAAAGAGACTGCACCGTACGTGACATTAAAACCAAGTTAGAGGCTAAAATTGCACGGACACCAGATGCATCAACTCGCTCATCCAAATTGTCCAAGCACTCAAAATGCTCATCTAGGTCAAGTTCATCAAAATATTCCACTCTCAGCGAGCAGCTCATAAGAGCACGTGCTAAGGCTGAAACGTCTAAGATACAAGCTGCCTTTGCGCAAAGGAGAGCAGAAATGGATGCAGCCACAGCACAAAAGAGAGCAGAAATGGATGCAGCCGCAGCACAAAGGAGAGCAGAAATGGATGCAGCCGCAGCACAAAGGAGAGCAGAAATGGATGCGGATGCAGCACGCAAGGAAGCTCTGGAGAAGGAATGCGAGCACGCGACAGCCATGGCAGAGTTAAGGATCCTGGAGCAAGCTATCAGTGGGAGTCAAAGAGACAGCATCAGTTTGTGTGAAGTGGAGGCAGAAGACCCTATTGAACGCACAAGAGACTACGTGCTAAGCCAAAATGGCGAACCGCAGATCATTACTAACACTCCTGGTGGCGTTCATGCTTCTCCAGGGCACCAGGATGCCGATCCACTTACAGAACCCTGCATTCAAGGTCAGTACAATGCTCCCAAACTTGAACTTCCTTCGTATTCCAGTATGCGCCAAGACCCCGCATCTCACCAAACTCCACAGGCTATTATCTACACGCAACTCAATATGCCGGCAGGTCATTATACTCTCGACAACCGCGCAGTGCCAGCTCCGCATGTAGCAGAGACTATACCCACCAAACCGGTTGCTGGACTAAATGCATATGCCACTCCATACTTACCCACGTCTCAAGGCCAGGACGTCTCCACCCCTATGTACAACACTGCTCAGCCTACATTTGTGCATCCTAAGTCAGAAAGAACAGACATGTCCGACTTCGCAAGGTACATGATTCGCCGCGAACTTACTAAAACCGGTCTCACAAGGTTTGACGACCAACCTGAAAATTACAGAGGTTGGAAAAATGCCTTTAGAACCGTAACTAGTGACCTCGGCATCACTGCTACCGAAGAGCTGGACCTGCTAATCAGATGGCTAGGACCACAATCCACAGAGCGTGTCAAGAGACTCAGGTCTGTACATATCAGTAATCCAATGGCTGGTCTCATGGCTGCATGGGAAAGACTAGAGAAAAACTTTGGCAGTCCAGAAGCCATAGAGGATGCACTGTTCAAGCGATTACAGAGTTTTCCAAAGATATCAAGCAAAGACAGTTCAAAGTTCCTAGAGCTCAGTGACTTGCTGTTAGAGCTCCAGCTGGCCAAGGCAGACACCCACCTACCTGGCCTCAGCTACCTGGACACTGCTCGTGGAGTAAATCCCATTATCTCCAAGCTACCGTACAATGTACAAGAAAGGTGGACTACACTAGGGTCAAAATACAAGAAAGACCATAAAGTGTCATTTCCTCCATTCTCCTACTTCTGTGAGTTTATAAAAGACGTGGCAGAGTGTAAGAACGACCCAAGCTTTTCCTACGAAGAATCCAGTGGCCCAGCTTCACCTCCTTCTAAGTACGTCAGCGCACGCTCGAATGACAGAAACCGCAGGGGTCCAGTGTCAGTGAAGAAGACGGATATTCTTCCCTCACCAACATCAGCCCCAAGCAAGAGCAACAAGGGTGAAAAGATAGAGAACCCAAATCGTGAATGTCCCATCCACAAGAAGCCACATCCCTTAAAAAAGTGCATCGGCTTCAGGAAGAAACCGCTCGAAGAACGCAAGGAGCTTCTAAAGAAGTTCGGGGTATGCTACAGATGTTGTGCTTCTACTGAACACCTTGCTAAAGACTGTAAAACTACAATTAAGTGCATCGAGTGTGACAGTGAGGACCCTGTACAAGCACTCCACCCATTCCGTCCTGACTCTACACTTACTCCTTCCCTCACCATGAGCCATGGCGGGGAGGACGCAACTCAAACTGCAAGCCATACCACAATATCTTCTTCATGCACAGAAGTCTGCGGAGAAGACCTCTGGGACAAGTCCTGTGCAAAGATTTGCCTGGTGAACGTGTATCCCAACGGTCACCCAGAGAAAGCCGTGAAGGTGTATGTCCTTCTGGATGATCAGAGCAACCGATCACTTGCAAGGTCAGAACTCTTTGATATGTTTAACTTAAAGGGAAATGCTTACCCTTACACCTTAGGTACCTGCAGTGGTGTTACAGAGGTTTCTGGGAGAAGGGCCAGTGGCCTTACAGCGACATCTCTCGAGAACACCGTCGAGATACCGTTACCTACACTGGTCGAGTGCAACCAGATTCCATCCAATCGAGAAGAGATCCCAACGCCAGAGGCTGCTCTTCATCATCAACATCTCAAGAAGATAGCAAACAAGATACCAGCCCTCAACAACAAAGCAGATATCCTGATTCTGCTGGGCAGAGACATTCTCCGGCTGCACAAGGTACGTCAGCAAATTAACGGACCACACGATGCACCATTTGCCCAACGCTTAGATCTAGGCTGGGTAATCGTAGGCAATGTTTGCATACATAAGATGAAGAGACCTAACAACATCTCCTCTTACAAAACACACATCTTGTCAAATGGTCGCAGCACCCATTTCCAACCATGCCCACATCACTACTGGGTGAAAGAGAAAGTGAGCAACACCAAGTGGCAACAGGAATCCTTCAACAACATGAACACGCACCAGCCCAGGGATGAAAACCTCGGGTCATCAGTGTTCGACTCTACAAGTAGTGACAACAAGTTGGCACCCACAAGGGAAGATAAAGAATTCATAAAGGTTATGGATAAATAATTTGCTCAAGATGACTCCAACAGTTGGGTAGCTCCTTTACCCTTTCGTTTCCCAAGAGTGAGGTTGCCGAACAACCTGCAACAAGCTACTGCAAGGTTCTCATCCTTAAAGCGTACCCTAAAGAGGAAACCAGAGATGGAGAAGCATTTCATCGACTTTATGCAGAACATCTTTGACAGAGATCATGCCGAACCTGCGCCACCACTGAGGGAGGGAGAAGAATGTTGGTATCTTCCATCCTTTGGTGTCTATCACCCTCGCAAGCCTAATCAGATCAGAGTCGTGTTTGACTCCAGTACTCAGTTTGAAGGCCTCTCTCTCAATAACCTGCTCCTAACTGGGCCCAACCTGAACAACAGCCTCCTTGGAGTATTGATCCGCTTCAGACAAGAACCTGTCGCCATAATGGCCGACATTCAGCAGATGTTTCATTGCTTCATCGTGAAAGAAGACAACAGAAACTATCTTAGGTTCCTATGGCACAAAGACAACAATGTCAACAATCAGGTCATAGACTATCGGATGAAGGTCCATGTCTTCGGCAATAGTCCCTCACCTGCTGTGGCGATCTATGGTCTGAGACGGACAGCCCAGGAAGGTGAGAGAGAGTACGGATCCGATGCTCGGCAATTTGTAGAGAAGAACTTCTACGTGGACGATGGGCTCAAGTCCTTGCCCACAAGTCAAGATGCAATCGACCTACTCTCCGGGACACAGGAAATGCTATCCACATCAAACCTCAGACTCCACAAGATTATCTCTAACAGTCAAGAGGTAATGAACGCGTTTCCATCTGAAGACCATGCCACAAACCTAAAAGACCTCGACTTGGGTTCTGATGTTCCTGCAACACAGCGCAGCCTTGGTCTACTGTGGGATATCAAACGGGACACCTTCACCTTCCAAGTGTCAGCCATAATAAATGCTAGACCTTTGGTTCCAGTATCATCCGACCCCGATGCTCCAATGATCCTTACTCCAGCTACACTTCTTACACAGAAGACTGGAGCTGCTACAGTTCCGCCTGGGAATTTCGATAACAAGGACATTTACAAACGTCAGTGGAGGCAAGTACAACGTCTGGCTAACGTGTTTTGGCATCGCTGGAAGACTGAATATTTGCACTTGCTTCAAAACCGTCACAAATGGCAGACGCCCAGTCCCAATCTCCAAGAAGGAGACCTCGTTCTCTTAAAGGACAAAGAGGCTCATCGCAATGACTGGCCAATGGGACTTATCGCCAAGGTCCTACCCAGTGAGGACGGAAAGACTCGTAAGGTAGAAGTTAAGGTGACAAAAGGGGGCTCTACCCGAACCTTCTTCCGCCCGGTCACGGAACTCGTGCTGCTTCTACGAAAGGAGGACATCACATGAACTGAACATGCTCCTGGACGTTGCTCACGGCGGGGAGCATTCCTCCTCGTCTCCCAGTTTATTGAATATTGACATTTTCCTTTGGATTGAACTGTTAACATTCCCATTGGATTCTGGGTTGGTGGAAGAGTTGGCATGTTTGCGGCTTCCCCAATCTGAAGATGGGTTTAATATATTTGGACTTATCTTTCGGTATGATCTACGGGTCGACAACAACGAGTTTGGACTTTAACCCCTTAGTGACCGAGCCAAATTTTTGAAATCTGACCAGTGTCACTTTATGTGGTAATAACTCTGCAACGCTTCAACAAATCCCAGTGATTTTGAGATTGTTTTTTCGTGACACATTATACTTTATGATAATGGTAAATTTTGTTCAACATTTTTTGTGTTTATTTATAAAAAATATCAAAAATTTGAGAAAAATGTTAAAAAATTAGCAATTTTCTAAATTTGAATGATTATCCCTTTAATCCAGATGGTCATACCACAGCAAACCATTAATAAATAACATTTCCCACATGTCTGCTTTACATCAGGACCATTTGTAAAATATTATTTTATTTTGTTAGCAGTTTAGGAGGTTTAAAAACGTAGCAGCAATTTTTCATTTTTTCAAAGAAATTTACAAAATTTATTTTTTTAGGGAACTATCCATGTTTGAAGTGACTTTAGGGGTCCCATATATTGGGAAACCCACAAACGTGATACCATTTTAAAAACAGCACCCCCTGACATATCAAAAACTGCGGTCAGGTAGTTTATTAACCCTTCAGGTGCTTTACAGGAATTAATGCAAAGTGGTATGACAGAAATGAAAATGTGTATTTTTACCACCTAAATGTCTCTAACTTCTAAACAGATTACTACAGCCGTCAGACTCTAAGGCCGCTATTTGGTCATGAATGGCCATGGCAAACATCAGGACAACAAAATCATGATATGAGGGTACCAATTGGGACAAAGAAGAAGCCCCCACGCTCTGTTAACCATTTATAATGATGTAGTCACTATTGACAGCAGCATCTAAGGGGTTAAACAGATTTAGATGGTGCAAATACTGATCGTGGCTGGTACAGCAAGTTGTCAGCTATAGTGTAAAACTGACAGATGCTGGATTGTCACCTGTATGGGGAGGCTATTCTCTTATATCTCAGGTCAGTTAAAAGGCGTATTGGCGGTCATTAAGGGGTTAAATTCTTTGATGTTTATTATTGTTTTCTTTCCTCTTGTTTTTCTTTTTCAGCTTCGAACGACTTCGAAGAATTACGGACATCGTGAAATCCAAGGACTTCAGACGGGGAGTGTCATGTCTCACGACTTGAGAAATCATTTAATATTTGCATTGCTTGTGTTCGTTCCTTCTTTCTAGGCAGAAGTTTGCCTTTCCCTGTATTTTGTCCCAACTCTCTCACTGTAGTCTTGTGATGTATGTTTGTTCACGCCCTTATTCTCCATTTTGTTATCATTCCTCCATCTGTATGCATCCTACTACATGTCCTCTGTTGAATATTCCTTTTTACCTGCTACTTTCATCATAATACAAGAATTTCAGTTAAAGCAACTCTCTTTTCCTGGAGTCTTCTTACATGAGATCGTGGCTGAGTTAAGCTGTCTGATTAATCGGTATGAACGTGAGTACAGGTGAATACGGAAGCGCCTAAAAAGAAGGGTCTATCCAGGCACCACTACGTTCTACATATCCATGAGTCAGAATAGCTAGGGTGCAAGGTATTTCTGATTATATTGTTCAGACTCCTGCTTTAGAACCGAAGATTCCTACTCCTGATTTGTATTCTGGTGACAGGTCTAAATTTTTGAGTTTTAAAATCAACTGTAAACTGTTTTTTGACCTGAGACCTCGTTCCTCTGGTGATTCCATTCAGCAGGTAAAAATCGTAATCTCCCTGCTGCGTGGCGACCCGCAGGATTGGGCGTTTTCCCTGGAATCTGGGAATCCGGCTTTGCTTAATATTGACTCCTTTTTTCAGGCTTTAGGACTATCATATGATGAACCTAATTCTGTGGAACAAGCTGAGAAGACCTTGTTGGCCGGCCCTGTCTCAGGGTCAAGAGGCGGCAGAATTGTATTGTCAGAAATTCAGAAAATGGTCTGTATTGACTAAATGGAATAATGATGCTTTGGCGGCAATTTTCAGAAGGGGGCTTTCTGAATCCGTTAAAGATGTTATGGTGGGGTTTCCCACGCCTTCCGGTCTGAGTGATTCTATGTCTCTGGCCATTCAGATTGACCGACGCCTGCGGGAGTGCAGAACTGTGCGCGCTGTGGCGTTATCCTCAGAGCAAATTTCTGAGCCTATGCAATGTGATAGAATTCTGTCTAGAACAGAACGACAAGGTTTCAGACGTCAAAATAGGTTGTGTTATTATTGTGGCGACGCTTCTCATGTCATTTCTGTCTGCCCTAAGCGGACAAAGAGGATCGCCAGTTCAATTACCATCAGTACTGTACAACCTAAATTTCTGTTATCTGTGTCCTTGATCTGCTCATTGTCATCATTTTCTGTCATGGCGTTTGTGGATTCAGGCACCGCCTTGAATTTAATGGATTTTGAGTTTGCCAAGCGTTGTGGTTTTCCCTTGCAGCCTTTGCAGAACCCTATTCCTTTGAGGGGCAGTGATGCTACACCCTTGGCTAGAAATAAGCCCCAGTGTTGGACACAGGTAACCATGCGCATGGCGCCAGCTCATCAGGAAGATTGTCGATTTCTGGTGTTGCATAACTTGCATGATGTTATCGTGCTGGGTTTTCCATGGTTGCAGGTACATAATCCTGTGTTGGACTGGAAGTCCATGTCTGTGACTTGTTGGGGTTGTCAGGGGGTTCATAATGATGTTCCTTTGATGTCAATCTCCTCTTCTTCACCTTCTGAGATTCCAGAGTTTTTGTCTGATTTTCAGGATGTATTCGATGAGCCCAAGTCCAGTTTCCTTCCACCGCACCGGGACTGTGATTGTGCTATTGACTTGATTCCAGGCTGTAAGTTTCCTAAGGGTCGACTTTTTAATCTATCTGTGCCTGAACATACCGCCATGCGGAGCTATATTAAGGAGTCTTTGGAGAAAGGGCATATTCGGCCATCTTCTTCACCGTTGGGAGCGGGGTTCTTTTTTGTTGCTAAAAAAGATGGTTCCTTGAGACCCTGTATAGATTATCGCCTCTTGAATAAAATCACGGTCAAGTTTCAATACCCGTTACCTTTGCTTTCCGATTTGTTTGCTAGGATTAAGGGAGCTAGTTGGTTTACCAAGATTGACCTTCGAGGGGCATATAATCTTGTTCGTATTAAGCAGGAGGATGAATGGAAAACTGCGTTTAACACGCCCGAAGGCCATTTTGAATACCTTGTGATGCCATTCGGACTCTCTAATGCTCCATCTGTTTTTCAGTCCTTCATGCATGATATCTTCCGGACTTATCCTGATAAATTCTTGATTGTATATTTGGACGATATTTTGATTTTTTCCGATGATTGGGAGTCTCATGTGCAACAGGTCAGGATGGTATTTCAGATCCTTCGTGACAATGCCCTGTTTGTGAAAGGGTCTAAGTGTCTCTTTGGGGTGCAGAAAGTCTCTTTTTTGGGCTTCATTTTTTCTCCTTCGTCTATAGCGATGGATCCGGTTAAGGTTCAGGCCATTCATGATTGGATTCAGCCCACATCCGTGAAGAGCCTTCAGAAATTTTGGGGTTTTGCAAATTTTCATCGCCGTTTCATTGCTAATTTTTCCAGCGTGGTTAAACCCTTGACCGATTTGACGAAGAAGGGCGCTGATGTGGCGAATTGGTCCTCTGCGGCTGTCTCTGCCTTTCAGGAGCTTAAACGTTGATTTACTTCAGCTCCAGTGTTGCGCCAACCGGATGTTTCTCTTCCGTTTCAGGTTGAGGTTGACACTTCTGAGATTGGGGAGGGGCCGTTTTGTCTCAGAGGGATCCTGTTGGTTCCTTAATGAAACCGTGTGCCTTCTTTTCCCGTAAGTTTTCACCTGATGAACGCAATTATGATGTCGGCAATCGGGAGTTGTTGGCTATGAAGTGGGCGTTTGAGGAGTGGCGACATTGGCTTGAGGGAGCTAAGCACCGTATTGTGGTCTTGACCGATCATAAGAATTTGATTTACCTCGAGTCTGCTAAACGGCTGAATCCTAGACAGGCTCGATGGTCCTTGTTTTTTTCCTGTTTTGATTTCGTGGTCTCGTACCTTCCGGGTTCTAAGAATATTAAGGCTGATGCCCTCTCTAGGAGTTTTTTGCCTGATTCTCCTGAGGTCTTAGAGCCGGTCGGTATTCTGAAAGAGGGGGTGGTCCTTTCTGCCATTTCCCCTGATTTACGACGGGTTCTTCAGGAATTTCAGGTTGACAAACCTGACCGCTGTCCTGTGGGGAAATTGTTTGTTCCTGACAGATGGACTAGTAGAGTGATTTCTGAGATTCACTGTTCCGTGTTGGCCAGTCATCCTGGCATTTTTGGTACCAGAGATTTGGTTGGTAGGTCCTTTTGGTGGCCTTTATTGTCACGTGATGTGCGTTCTTTTGTGCAGTCCCGTGGGACTTGTGCGCGGGCCAAGCCTTGTTGCTCCCGTGCTAGTGGGTTGCTTTTGCCATTGCCAGTCCCTGAGAGGCCTTGGACGCATATTTCAATGGATTTTATTTCTGATCTTCCGGTCTCCCAGAAGATGTCTGTTATCTGGGTTGTTTGTGACCGGTTCTCTAAGATGGTTCATTTGGTGCCCTTACCTAAATTGCCTTCCTCTTCTGATTTGGTTCCGTTGTTCTTTCAGCATGTGGTTCGTTTGCATGGTATTCCGGAGAATATTGTTTCCGATAGAGGTTCCCAGTTTGTTTCTAGCTTTTGGCGGGCCTTTTGTGCTAGGCTGGGCATTGATTTGTCTTTTTCTTCTGCATTTCATCCTCAGACAAATGGCCAGACCGAGCGTACTAATCAGACCTTGGAGACTTATTTGAGATGCTTTGTGTCTGCTGATCAGGATGATTGGGTGGTCTTCTTGCCATTGGCCGAGTTTGCCCTTAATAATCGGGCTAGTTATGCTACCTTGGTTTCGCCTTTCTTTTGTAATTTTGGTTTTCATCCTCGTTTTTCTTCTGGGCAGGTTGAGCCTTCTGACTGTCCTGGTGTGGATTCTGTGGTGGACAGGTTGCAGCAGATTTGGGCTCATGTGGTGGACAAGTTGGTGTTGTCTCAAGAGGAGGCTGAACGATTTGCTAATCGTCGTCGGTGTGTTGGTTCCCGGCTTCGGGTTGGGGATCTGGTCTGGTTGTCTTCTGTCATGTTCCTATGAAGGTTTCTTCTCCTAAGTTTAAGCCTCGGTTTATTGGTCCTTATAGGATTTCTGAGATTATTAATCCGGTGTCTTTTCGACTGGCGCTTCCGGCCTCTTTTGCTATCCATAATGTCTTCCATAGATCTTTGTTGCGGAAATATGTAGAGCCCGTTGTTCACTCTGCTGATCCTCCGGCCCCTGTGTTGGTTGATGTGGAGTTGGAATATGTTGTTGAGAAGATTTTGGATTCCCGTTTTTCGAGGCGGAAGCTTCAGTACCTGGTCAAATGGAAGGGTTATGGCCAGGAGGATAATTCTTGGGTTTTTGCCTCTGATGTCCCTGCTGCTGATTTGGTCCGTGCCTTTCATCTGGCTCGTCCTGATCGTCCTGGGGGCCCTGGTGAGGGTTCGGTGACCCCTCCTCAAGGGGGGGGGGTACTGTTGTGAATTCTGCTCTTGGGTTCCCTCCAGTGGTTGTTGGTGGGAATGCAGTTGTCTCTGACTCGCAGTCTGGCCAGGTGTATCGGATAATTGCAATTCTGACTGGGGTATTTAGGTGTGCTGCATCCTTTAGCCCCTGCCAGTTGTCAATGTTTCTCTGGAAGTGTTGGATCTCTGCCTGGCCTCTCCTGCTTATCTGCCAGTTCAGCAAAGATAAGTGTCTGTTTCTTTTCCTGTGGCACACATGCAGTGTGCTTATTTTCAGTACTGTTCGTTTGTTTTTCTTTTGTCCAGATTAGACTGTGTCTGTGTTTTCTCAGTCTGGTTGGTTGCACTGGAGTTGCAGATATACGCTCCTACATCTTTTAGTAGATGTAGGAAGTTTTTTGTATATTCTGCTGTGGATTTTTTGAAGGGGTTTAATACTGACCGCACAGAACTCTGTCCTATCCTGTCCTATCTAGCTAGAGTGGCCTCCTGTGCTAAATCCTGTTTTTTCTGCTTGTGTATGTTTTTTCCTCTCCGACTCACCGCCAATATTTGTGGGGTGCTGTCTATCCTTTGGGGATTTTCTCTGAGGCAAGACACTATTCCGATTTCCATCTTTAGGGGTATTTAGTTCTCCGGCTGTGACGAGGTGTCTAGGTGTGTTAGGTACACTCCACGGCTACTTCTAGTTGCGGTGTTAAGTTCAGGGTTGCGGTCAGTATAGTGGCCACTTTCTCCAGTGAAAGTTCTCATGCAGCTCCAAGGTCACCGGATCATAACAGGAGCCATGTAGTATATAGCAGACAAATACTACGTGGCCTGTGCTATATACTATGTGACTGCTATATACATACAGTACAGACCAAAAGTTTGGACACACCGTCTTATTTAAAGATTTTTGTGTATTTTCATGACTATGAAAATTGTACATTCACACTGAAGGCATCAAAACTATGAATTAACACATGTGGAATTGTATACTTAACAAAAAAGCGTGGCAACAACTGAAAATATGTCTTATATTCTAGGTTCTTCAACGTAGCCACCTTTTGCGTTGATGACTGCTTTGCGCACTCTTGGCATTCTCTTGATGAGTTTCAAGAGGTAGTCACCGGAAATGGTCTTCCAACAATCTTGAAGGAGTTTGCAGAGATGCTTAGCACTTGTTGGCCCTTTTGCCTTCACTCTGCGGTCCAGCTCACCCCAAACATCTTGATTGGGTTCTGGTCTGGTGACTGTGGAGGCCAGGTCATCTGGCGTAGCACCCCATCACTCTCCTTCTTGGTCAAATAGCCCTTACACAGCCTGGAGTTGTGTTTGGGGTAATTGTCCTGTTGAAAAATAAATGATGGTCCAACTAAACGCAAACCGGATGGAATAGCATGCCGCTGCAAGATGCTGTGGTAGCCATGCTGGTTCAGTATGCCTTCAATTTTGAATAAATTCCCAACAGTGTCACCAGCAGAGAACCCCCACACCATCTCACCTCCTCCATGCTTCACAGTGGGAACCAGGCATGTAGAGTCCATCCGTTCACCTTTTCTGCGTTGCACAAAGACACGGTGGTTGGAACCAAATATCTCAAATTTGGACTCATCAGACCAAAGCACAGATTTCCACTGGTCTAATGTCCATTCCTTGTGTTCTTTAGCCCAAACAAGTCTCTTCTGCTTGTTGCCTGTCCTTAGCAGTAGTTTCCTAGCAGCTATTTTACCATGAAGGCCTGCTGCACAAAGTCTCCTCTTAACAGTTGTTGTAGAGATGTGTCTGCTGCTAGAACTCTTTGTGACATTGACCTGGTCTCTAATCTGAGCTGCTGTTAACCTGTGATTTCTGAGGCTGGTGACTCGGATAAACTTATCCTCAGAAGCAGAGGTGACTCTTAGTCTTCCTTTCCTGGGGCGGTCCTCATGTGAGCCAGTTTCTTTGTAGCACTTGATGGTTTTTGCAACTGCACTTGGGGACACTTTCAAAGTTTTCCCAATTTTTCGGACTGGCTGACCTTCATTTCTTAAAGTACTGATGACCACTCATTTTTCTTTACTTAGCTGCTTTTTTCTTGCCATAATACAAATTCTAACATTCTATTCAGTAGGACTATCAGCTGTGTATCCACCAGACTTCTGCTCAACACAACTGATGGTCCCAACCCTATTTATAATGCAAGAAATCCCACTTATTAAATCTGACAGGGCACACCTGTGAAGTGAAAACCATTTCCGGTGACTACCTCCTGAAGCTCATCAAGAGAATGCCAAGAGTGTGCAAAGCAGTCATCAAAGCAAAAGGTGGCTACTTTGAAGAACCTAGAATATAAGACATAATTTCAGTTGTTTCACACTTTTTTGTTAAGTATCTAATCCCACTTGTGTTAATTCATAGTTCTAATGCCTTTAGTGTGAATTTACAATTTTCATTGTCATGAATATACAGAAATATCTTTAAATAAGAAGGTGTGTCCAAACTTTTGGTCTGTACTGTACATACATACATATTGTAGAATACCCGATGCGTTAATACAGGCCACGCAATATATAACAGTGGCCACGCAGTATATAACACAGCCCAAACCGTATATAACACAGCCCACGTACTATATAACACAGCCCACGCAGTATATAGCAGCCACGCAGTATATAACACAGGCGATGTAGTATATAACACAGGCCACGCAGTATATAACACTGGCCACATAATATATAACACAGCCCACGGAGTGTATAACACTGGCCACGTAATATATAGCACAGCTCACGCAGTATATAACACTGGCCGCGTAATATATAGCACAGCCCATGCAGTACATAACACTGGCCACGTAATATATAGTACAGCCCACAAAGTACTTAACACAGCCCACATAGTATCTAACACTGGCCAGGTAGTATATAGCAGCCATACGGTATATAACAGAGCCCACGTAGTATATAGCAGTGTGGGCACCATATCCCTGTTAAAAAAAAATAAAAAATAGTTCTATACTCACCTGCCGGGATCCAATCCAGCAAGGCGCACGTGGCTGCCGCCATCTTCCGTTCCCAGGATGCATTGCGAAATTACCCACATGACTTAGCGGTCTCGCGAGACCGCTAAGTCTTCTGGGTAATTTGCAATGCATCTCTGGAAACGGAAGATGGCGGCAGCTGCGTGCGGCTTGGCGGACTACGGAGGGTGAGAATAGCAGGGGGGTTTTTTATTATTATTTTTAACATTTCATTTTTTTACTATTGATGCTGCATAGGTAGCATCAATAGTAAAAAGTTGGGGATACACAGGGTTAATAGCAGCAGGAACGGAGTGCGTTACCTGCGGCATAACGCGGTCCGTTACCGCTGGCATTAACCCTGTGTTAGAGGTGACCGGAGGGGAGTATGCGGGCATCGGGCACTGACTGCAGGGGAGTAGGGAGGGACTAATCGGACTGTGCCTGTCGCTGATTGGTCGCGGCAGCCATGACAGGCAGCTGGCGAGACCAATCAGCGACGCGGGATTTCCGTTACAGAAAGACAGAAGGACAGAAAGACGGAAGTACCCCTTAGACAATTATATACATAGAAGGGTAATCCAAATCACAAAACAACCACTCATTACATATTGAATACAACAGGTGAAAACCAGGTGACGAAAAGCAACAGGTGCAGCATACCTGTCACAATATACACTGCTCAAAAAAAATAAAGGGAACACTAAAATCCCACATCCTGCATATCACTGAATGAAATATTCCAGTTGTAAATATTTATTCATTACATAGTGGAATGTGTTGAGAACAATAAAACCATTATCAACGTAAATCACAACTAATTTCCTATGGAGATCTGGAGTTGGAATGATGCTCAAAATCAAAGTAGAAAATGAAGTTACAGGCTGATGCAACTTCAGTGGAAATGCCTCAAGACAAGGAAATGATGCTCAGTAGTTTGTGTGGCCTCCACGTGCCTGTATAACCTCCCTACAATGCCTGGGCATGCTCCTGATGAGGCGGCGGATGGTCTCCTGAGGGATCTCCTCTCAGACCCGGACTAAAGCATCTGTCAACTCCTGTACAGTCTGTGGTACAACGTGACATTGGTGGATGGTGCGAGACATGATGTCCCAGATGTGTTCAATCGGATTCAGGTCTGGGGAATGGGCAGGCCAGTCCATAGCTTCAATGCCTTCATCTTGCAGGAACTGCTGACACACTCCAGCCACATGAGGTCTGGCATTGCTCTGCATTAGGAGGAACCCTGGGCCAATCTCACCAGCATATGGTCTCACAAGGGGTCTGAGGATCTCGTCTTGGTACCTAATGGCAGTCAGGCTACCGCTGGCGAGCACATGGAGGGCTATGCGGCCCTCCAAAGAAATGCCACCCCACACCATTACTGACCCACTGCCAAACCGGTCATGTTGAAGGATGTTGCAGGCAGCAGATCGCTCTCCACAGCGTCTCCAGACTCTGTCACGTCTGTCACATGTGCTCAGTGTGAACCTGCTTTCATCTGTGAAGAGCACAGGGCGCCTTTGGCAAATTTGGCAATCCTGGTGTTCTGTGGCAAATGCTTATTCAGCAAATCGAATCTGAGCAATCTGCACTAGATTAATCTGACTCATACAGTGGGGCAAAAAAGTATTTAGTCAGTCAGCAATAGTGCAAGTTCCACCACTTAAAAAGATGAGAGGCGTCTGTAATTTACATCATAGGTAGACCTCAACCATGGGAGACAAACTGAGAAAAAAAAATCCAGAAAATCACATTGTCTGTTTTTTTAACATTTTATTTGCATATTATGGTGGAAAATAAGTATTTGGTCAGAAACAAAATTTCATCTCAATACTTTGTAATATATCCTTTGTTGGCAATGACAGAGGTCAAACGTTTTCTGTAAGTCTTCACAAGGTTGCCACACACTGTTGTTGGTATGTTGGCCCATTCCTCCATGCAGATCTCCTCTAGAGCAGTGATGTTTTTGGCTTTTCGCTTGGCAACACGGACTTTCAACTCCCTCCAAAGGTTTTCTATAGGGTTGAGATCTGGAGACTGGCTAGGCCACTCCAGGACCTTGAAATGCTTCTTACGAAGCCACTTCTTCGTTGCCCTGGCGGTGTGCTTTGGATCATTGTCATGTTGAAAGGCCCAGCCACGTTTCATCTTCAATGCCCTTGCTGATGGAAGGAGGTTTGCACTCAAAATCTCACGATACATGGCCCCATTCATTCTTTCATGTACCCGGATCAGTCGTCCTGGCCCCTTTGCAGAGAAACAGCCCCAAAGCATGATGTTTCCACCACCATGCTTTACAGTAGGTATGGTGTTTGATGGATGCAACTCAGTATTCTTTTTCCAGGACGTCCCTCCTGACAGCACCCCGGAGGACGTCCTCCTCCTCCTCGCAGGGACAGGAATCACACGAGAGTTCAAATATCCGGTTCCACCCACCGAACCTCAGTGTTTTCCTGTCCCTGCACGGAGGGACACACGCAGAGAAGCAGCAGGCTTACCGGGCTCAGGAGGATCGGGCGGGCCCTCCAAACCTTCCTCCTGTCAAGCGGCCCAGGGTCGAAACTTCCCGGTGGGGAGTCCCTCTACCCCAAAGGCCCGGAGCGGACGAGGCTCCGGGATTGAACCGCTCGGGAGGGTCTCGGTTCAGGACGCGGCGACGATCCATCAGCGTCTCCCTTAGTCAGTGAGCGCTGCTTCGGACGCTTCAGCGTCGGCACTTCTGGGTATGGGGATTCGCGTCACTTCCGGTCTCATCGGAGCCGGCAGAACGTCATTTCCGGTGGCGTTCCACGAGCAGTAAGCAGAACGCTCCAGCGGAGAAAGCCGACAGAGCAGTCGCTATTGCGCTAGCGTCCTGCACCTGTGGAGGAGGATTCAACTATTCTGCTACAGGCAATGGAAGAAAGAAACGCCGAGGAGGGGGTAAGCCTGCCCTGGGCAGTACACCCCTTGTATACAGGAAATCCCTCGTTCCATGTAGCCTATTCTCCCTATCTTATGTTGTCTAGGATAAGGGAAACCCCGCTGCTCCCCCGGTCACGACTAAAAAATCTGGGAAGGTCACGGTGAAAAGCTACAGATGTCCCGTATGCCATATCAAACTTCCAGATTCCCATGGCAAGACCCTCTGTGACTCCTGCACGTCTAAAATCATGAAGGATGAGCAGTCATCACTATTTAATGAGATGAGATCCCTTATCCGGGAGGAAGTACAGGCTTCTATAGCCAGCCTATCTCATTCTCGGCCTTCCAGTCCCATACCTGGTCGCAAGCGAGCCAGGAAAGAGGAGGCACAGGAGGAGCCAGAGTATTCATCGGATGAAGGTTCCGAGCCTAGGGACTCTCTATCAGAGGAGGAAGGAGAGATTCCCGTAGAAAACCAGGACCGGGGCAGAAAGTACCTCTTCCGTTCCGAAGAGACAGATGAACTGGTCCAGGCGGTCAGGAGTACGATGCAGGTCGAAGACACTGCTAAGCCCCAGTCCAGACAGGACTTAATGTTCGGGGGTCTTGTGGCACGAAACCAGACTGTGTTTCCCATTAGTGACCATATTAAGGCTATGATATTGGAGGAATGGAAGGATGCTGAACGCAGACTTGTGTTATCTCGTGACTTTAAAAGTCGCCTGCCTTTCGATCCTGAGGATGTCAAGTTGTGGGAGGAGATCCCTAAAATTGACGTTCCGGTTGCGAAAGTAACAAAAAAGACTGCTATACCTTTCGAAGACTCCTCTAGCCTTCGTGATCCTATGGACAGGAAGGCTGACATACTCCTTAAAAGGGCTTGGGAGGCCTCTACAGCCCTGATTGAAACTAATATTGCGACCACTTCAATGGCCAGATCTATGTACAGTGGGGCAAAAAAGTATTTAGTCAGTCAGCAATAGTGCACCACTTAAAAAGATGAGAGGCGTCTGTAATTTACATCATAGGTAGACCTCAACTATGGCAGACAAACTGAGAAAAAAAAATCCAGAAATTCACATTGTCTGTTTTTTTAACATTTTATTTGCATATTATGGTGGAAAATAAGTATTTGGTCAGAAACAAACAATCAAGATTTCTGGCTCTCACAGACCTGTAACTTCTTCTTTAAGAGTCTCCTCTTTCCTCCACTCATTACCTGTAGTAATGGCACCTGTTTAAACTTGTTATCAGTATAAAAAGACACCTGTGCACACCCTTAAACAGTCTGACTCCAAACTCCACTATGGTGAAGACCAAAAAGCTGTCAAAGGACACCAGAAACAAAATTGTAGCCCTGCACCAGGCTGGGAAGACTGAATCTGCAATAGCCAACCAGCTTGGAGTGAAGAAATCAACAGTGGGAGCAATAATTAGAAAATGGAAGACCTACAAGACCACTGATAATCTCCCTCGATCTGGGGCTCCACGCAAAATCCCACCCTGTGGGGTCAGAATGATCACAAGAACAGTGAGCAAAAATCCCAGAACCACGCGGGGGGACCTAGTGAATGAACTGCAGAGAGCTGGGACCAATGTAACAAGGCCTACCATAAGTAACACACTACGCCACCATGGACTCAGATCCTGCAGTGCCAGACGTGTCCCACTGCTTAAGCCAGTACATGTCCGGGCCCGTCTGAAGTTTGCTAGAGAGCATTTGGATGATCCAGAGGAGTTTTGGGAGAATGTCCTATGGTCTGATGAAAAAACTGGAACTGTTTGGTAGAAACACAACTTGTCGTGTTTGGAGGAAAAAGAATACTGAGTTAATAAATAATAATAATAATAATAATCTTTATTTTTATATAGCGCTAACATATTCCGCAGCGCTTTACATTTTGCACACATCATCATCACTGTCCCCAATGGGGCTCACAATCTAAATTCCCTATCAGTATGTCTTTGGAATGTGGGAGGAAACCGGAGAGCCCGGAGGAAACCCACGCAAACACGGAGAGAACATACAAACTCTTTGCAGATGTTGTCCTTAGTGGGGCTTGAACCCAGGACTCCAGCGCTGCAAGGCTGTAGTGCTAACCACTGCCAACCATGCCGAGTTGCATCCATCAAACAGCATACCTACTGTAAAGCATGGTGGTGGAAACATCATGCTTTGGGGCTGTTTCTCTGCAAAGGGGCCAGGACGACTGATCCGGGTACATGAAAGAATGAATGGGGCTATGTATCGTGAGATTTTGAGTGCAAACCTCCTTCCATCAGCAAGGGCATTGAAGATGAAACGTGGCTGGGTCTTTCAACATGACAATGATCCAAAGCACACCGCCAAGGCATCGAAGGAGTGGCTTCGTAAGAAGCATTTCAAGGTCCTGGAGTGGCCTAGCCAGTCTCCAGATCTCAACCCTATAGAAAACCTTTGGAGGGAGTTGAAAGTCCGTGTTGCCAAGCGAAAAGCCAAAAACATCACTGCTCTAGAGGAGATCTGCATGGAGGAATGGGCCAACATACCAACGACAGTGTGTGGCAACCTTGTGAAGACTTACAGAAAACGTTTGACCTCTGTCATTGCCAACAAAGGATATATTACAAAGTATTGAGATGAAATTTTGTTTCTGACCAAATACTTATTTTCCACCATAATATGCAAATAAAATGTTAAAAAAACAGACAATGTGATTTTCTGGATTTTTTTTTTCTCAGTTTGTCTCCCATAGTTGAGGTCTACCTATGATGTAAATTACAGACGCCTCTCATCTTTTTAAGTGGTGGAACTTGCACTATTGCTGACTGACTAAATACTTTTTTGCCCCACTGTATCTATGGATGGGGCAGCTAGAGGAGCAGCTGTCCAATAAGACCCCCAGATCTGATATCTTGCATTCCCTTCCCATAATGAAATCAGCAATGGCCTTTTTATCTGATATAACAGCTGAATCAGTTAGATTTTCAGCTCGTAATAGTTCTCTTTCTAATGCGGCTAGGAGGGCGGTGTGGCTAAGATCATGGTCAGGTGACAACGCCTCCAAATCCAAACTCTGCTCTATCCCGTTTTCGGGACAGAGGGTGTTTGGTCCAGCGTTAGACTCCATCCTCGAGTCAGCCTCAGATAAAAAGAAAGGTTTTCCGGAGGACAAACCAAAACGCTCTCAGTCCTTTCGGAGAGGCTTCTTCTCCAGAAAGCAGTTTGATCAGAGGGGTCAGGGTCGGTCCAGCAGAGGATCCTACAGAGGCTCCCGAGGACAGAATAGCAGGAACAGAGGTTCTTTCTTTAACCCTGCCTATAAAAATAAATCTTTATGACGCCACTTGTATCGGAGGGAGGCTTTGGAAGTTTGCAGGAAACTGGGCGCAAATTACGCAGAATCAATGGGTTCTCAGTACTGTATCCGAGGGTTACAGTATAGAACTTTATTCTCCTCCCCCAGAAAGGTACATTACTCCTACGCTAATCGGGGCAGATTCGGCCATATTAAAAGACTTACAGGAAATGGTCAGGACAGAGGTAATAATTCCTGTTCCTCAGTCAGAGTTGGGGAAAGGTCACTACTCTTCCCTCTTCACTATCACTCGGGCTTCAGGAGACTCCCGTACCATAATAAATTTAAAACCTTTGAACCATTGGGTGAGATACAAGAGGTTCCGCATGGAATCTATTCGCTCAACAATCCCTCTTATAAATCAAAACGCGGTCATGTGCACTATCGACCTAAAATGGGCCTACTACCAGGTCCCAGTACATCCTTTATCTCAGAACCTACTAAGATTTGCAGTAGCTCTGCCATCTCGGATATACCATTATCAATTTCAGGGCCTTCCCTTCGGTCTGGCTTCTGCTCCTCGTATTTTTACCAAGCTTGTATCAGAGATGGTGGCCTTTCTAAGGAATCAAGGCATCATAATAATTCCGTATTTAGACGATTTCCTTCTCGTGGCAGATTCCGTAAAGCTGCTAGAAGATCACTCAGAGCGGACCATTGCTCTAATGAGACATCTCGGATGGGTAATAAACTGGCAGAAATCCGATCTCGTACCAGAACAGAGGAAAACCTTCCTGTGAGTGCTTTTGGACTCCAGACGCAGAATATCTTTATTACCCGACCTCAAGCGAAGGATAGTCCAGACTCGAGTTCAATATCTATTGGAACATCGAGTCACCATAAGGACGGCAATGAAGGTTCTAGGACTAATGACAGCCTGTATACCATGCGTCAGATGGGCACAGGCACATGCAAGGCAGCTACAGAAGCAGATCTTGGTCACCTGGGATCGACGTCAGTCATCACTGGAGGCTCCACTAAGGCTATCTGTTCTAACACGAAGATCTCTCACCTGGTGGATGAGATCAGAAAATCTAAAAGTGGGAGTTCTGTGGATCACTTCTCCTTACGTAATCATTACTACGGACGCCAGCGCATGGGGCTGGGGAGCTCATCTACAAGGAAAAATTTTGCAAGGCAGGTGGCCAGAAAATATAAAAAACAGATCGTCCAATTTCAGAGAACTCTACGCGGTATGGCAAGCTCTAA
This sequence comes from Ranitomeya imitator, assembly GCF_032444005.1. Lineage (NCBI taxonomy): Eukaryota > Metazoa > Chordata > Amphibia > Anura > Dendrobatidae > Ranitomeya > Ranitomeya imitator. Next base: position 781,661,603 of record NC_091282.1, on the reverse strand, counting down.
GACACAATCAGCGCAGTCTCTCAGATTGTCATGTAAGAATATTCTCAGACAATGTAACAACAGTCTCATTCCTGAACCATCAGGGGGGTCCAAGATTTCAACCACTGCAGGATCTAGCAGAGACAATCTTCAGCTGGGCAGAAGACACGGTGTTATCCATAACAGCGATCCATTTAGAAGGATCTCAGAACGTGGTAGTGGATTATCTAAGCAGACGGAACCTGTGCCCAACAGAGTGGGAATTGGAACAGAGCATATTTCGAAGATTGTGTCTCAGATGGGGAACTCCCAACATCGACTTATTTGCAAGCAGGAGGAACGCGAAGACTCCAAGATTCTTCTCTCTGAACCCCTCGGACTTACCAGAAGGAGTGGATGCTCTGAGCCATCGATGGGATCAACCTCTGTCATACGCATTTCCACCACTGGCGTTAATTCCCGCTGTGCTAAGAAAGATCAAAGAAGATCAGGCAGTAGTCATACTGATCGTACCATATTGGCCAAGAAGGAGCTGGTTTCCAGTGCTGGGGACTCTAGCAATCGACAATCCAGTCGAATTGCCTATCAGAGGGAAGGTCATTCACCAGGGTCCAGTGTATCACCCAGACCCAAGCAAACTCCGTCTTTCAGCCTGGATCCTGAAAGGGACATCCTGAAATCAAAAGGATTGTCAGACCAGGTCATATCCACTATCCAGGGTAGTAGGAAACCAGTTACCTCAGCCATCTACTGTAAGATCTGGAAACGCTTTTGCCTAGAGGGAGGCAGGTCTGACGTGGTATCTGACTCTCCGGACATCCCGGGTATCTTAGACTTTCTACAGAAAGGATTTAATCTGGGTCTTCGTCCTAGCACATTGAAGGTCCAGGTGTCAGCGCTAAGTGCATTCCTGGATTACCCTTTGGCATCTCACCCATGGATTATGAGGTTTATTAGAGCCACCCAGAGAATGCGTCCCTCCATTAGACAACTGTCTCCATCTTGGGACCTTAACTTGGTTCTTAGGGCCTTATGCAAGGGTGTCTACTCTTCCGGGGAGAATATGCCTATTCCTATCCTCACTCGTAAAATAGCTTTCTTAGTGGCGATCACTACGGCTAAGAGAGTGGGAGAGATTCAGGCTCTTTGTATCAGGGATCCTTACCTACAGATCAGGGAAGACTGCCTAATCCTGAAACTAGATCCAGCCTTTATCCCGAAGGTAGCTTCTAATAAGAATAGAAACCAGGAAATTATTCTCCCTTCATTTTGTAATAATCCAGCTAATGACAAAGAAAGGGCCCTCCATTCTCTGGATGTTAGGCAAGGGGTACTAGACTACTTAAAAGCCACAGAATCTTGGCGTTTAGATTCCAACCTGTTTATTCTGTTCGGTGGAAAGAATAAGGGTAAGAAGGCCTCTAAGGCCTCCATCGCACTAATGTAATCTCAGACGCTTATAGGTCAGAAGGTATCTCTCCCCCTTCAGGTTTAAAGGCTCATTCTACCCAAGGTGTTTCTGCCTCCTGGGCGGAGCGTGCGGGAGCCTCGGTAGAACAGATCTGTAAGGCCGCAACGTGGGCTAGGGCTGACACTTTCTGTAGACATTATAAGCTTGATGTAACTTCCGGTCAGCACACGGCTTTTGGGAGAAAGGTCCTCCAAGCGGTAATCCCACCCTGAGGAGGTCCTTTGGTACTCTCCGGGGTGCTGTCAGGAGGGACGTCCTGGAAAATAGGTATTAGTCATACCGGTAATTATGTTTCCAGGAGTCCATACTGACAGCACCGGTAGTTCCCCCCCATGTATGTAATAATCTCAGGTATATTCAGACTTATATATATGCCTATATATATTATTTGTAATGTAATTAAGTCATTAAAATTTTATTTGCATTATTCCATGTTTGGTTCTTGTTACAACACTGAGGTTCGGTGGGTGGAACCGGATATTTGAACTCTCGTGTGATTCCTGTCCCTGCGAGGAGGAGGAGGACGTACTCCGGGGTGCTGTCAGTATGGACTCCTGGAAACATAATTACCGGTATGACTAATACCTATTTTCCTCCAAACACGACAAGTTGTGTTTCTACCAAACAGTTCCAGTTTGGTTTCATCAGACCATAGGACATTCTCCCAAAACTCCTCTGGATCATCCAAATGCTCTCTAGCAAACTTCAGACGGGCCCGGACATGTACTGGCTTAAGCAGTGGGACACGTCTGGCACTGCAGGATCTGAGTCCATGGTGGCGTAGTGTGTTACTTATGGTAGGCCTTGTTACATTGGTCCCAGCTCTCTGCAGTTCATTAACTAGGTCCCCCCGCGTGGTTCTGGGATTTTTGCTCACCGTTCTTGTGATCATTCTGACCCCACGGGGTGGGATTTTGCGTGGAGCCCCAGATCGAGGGAGATTATCAGTGGTCTTGTATGTCTTCCATTTTCTAATTATTGCTCCCACTGTTGATTTCTTCACTCCAAGCTGGTTGGCTATTGCAGATTCAGTCTTCCCAGCCTGGTGCAGGGCTACAATTTTGTTTCTGGTGTCCTTTGACAGCTCTTTGGTCTTCACCATAGTGGAGTTTGGAGTCAGACTGTTTGAGGGTGTGCACAGGTGTCTTTTTATACTGATAACAAGTTTAAACAGGTGCCATTACTACAGGTAATGAGTGGAGGAAAGAGGAGACTCTTAAAGATGAAGTTACAGGTCTGTGAGAGCCAGAAATCTTGATTGTTTGTTTCTGACCAAATACTTATTTTCCACCATAATATGCAAAAAAAATGATAAAAAAACAGACAATATGATTTTCTGGATTTTTTTTTTCTCAGTTTGTCTCCCATAGTTGAGGTCTACCTATGATATAAATTACAGACGCCTCTCATCTTTTTAAGTGGTGGAACTTGCACTATTGCTGACTGACTAAATACTTTTTTGCCCCACTGTATATATATATACACTATCCAGCATAGCCAGCTCCTAAATTTGATAACACTTAACATTTAATATAGATTATATAAAATACATGGCTGACAAACAAATAAAGTGCTCATAAATACCAGTGCGCTTAATAAAATGGTACAATCTCACCCAGTTGTTATCTCCTGATTCTCCAAGGTTCCGTGTACCGAGATGAAGAGGAGGGGGGAGTATTCGGGGTCTGAATTCCCTGTCGTGCCCTCTGCAGAAAACTCCCATCCTGGCAAGGGCAGTACCCGAGTATCGACCTACTTTGTGGTGCCCATGATAAATATAGCCTCCCTGGGTAATGTGTCTTCCCGGATTGCGCCTGATGGCCACACGTTTCATCTGATTTTTGCCGGATCCATCAAATAAGCTGTTTCCGCTGGACGGAAAACACATACAGAGGAATGGATTTTCTGTCCGGCGAAAAAACGCACAGCGGCGAATCCGGCAAAAAAACGGATGAAATGTGTGGCCATCAGGCGCAATCCAGCGCTAATACAACTCTATGAGAAAAAAACGGATCCGGCGGAAAACAGATCCGTTTTTTTTTCAAAACTCGCCGGATTGTGCCTGACAGCAAAAACCTGATGTGTGAAAGCAGCCAGATATATGAATAGATACATCTCTGCCTCTATAGATATATCTATCTATAAATATATCTATAGATAGATATATCCATAGATATATAATAGAAAGGCCGATGTTTCTAAGGCTACTTTCACACTTGCGTTTTTAGCAATCCGTCGCAATCTGTCATTTTGGGAAAAAAACTTATCCTGCAAATGTGCCCGCAGGAAGCATTTTTACCCATAGACTTGTATTAGCGACGGATGGCCACATGTCGCTTCCGTCGTGCAACGGATCCGTCGTGTTTTGGCGGAACGTCGGCACTAAAAAACGTTCAAGTGAACTTTTTTTTGTCTGTCGTGTCCGCCACTTTCTACTGCCGAAACTCCGCCCCCTCCTCTCCGGACTTCAGAATGGGCAGCAGATGCTTTGAAAAATTGCATCCGCTGCCCACGTCGTGCACAAATTTCACAACGTGCGTCGGCACGACGCATAGCGACAGACTCGTACCGACGCAAGTGTGAAAGAGGCCTAAATGAGCGTTTAATTTGAAAAAAAAAAAAAAAACAGCGTGGGCTCCCATGCAATTTTCTGCGCCAGAGTGGGAAAACCGACAGCCGAGGGCCAATATTTGTAGCCTGCTATGAATATCAGCCCGCAGCTGTCTGCGTAGCCTTTATTGGCTATTAAAATAGGGGGACCCCCCCAAAAAATGACGTGGGGTCCCCCTATATTTTATAGCCTGAAAGGCTACGCAGACAGCTGCGGGCTGATATTCATAGCCTAGAGAGGGGCCATGGATATTGCCCCCCCCCCCAGCTACAAATACCAGTCTGCAGCCGCCCCAGAAATAGCGGTGGGATATGGGGTAATAAGAGGTTAATGTCACCTTGCTATTGTCAGGTGACATTAAGCCGGGTTAATAATGGAGAGGCGTCAATGAGACGCCTATCCATTATTAATCCTAGTGTAGTAAAAGAGATTAAAAAAAAGAAAGACACAGCCAGAAAAAAGTATTTTAATATTCTTCATTTAACCATAATTCAGCGCCTGCAAAAAACGTAAAATAATAAACCGTATACTACCTGTCCACCGTAGTCCAGTTAATAACGAGTGTCCCACGACGATCTCCCCTATAGAACAGTGACATCGGGTGATGTCACTGCTCTATAGGACCTTCAGTGACACACTGACAGGAGACAATGGCTCCTGCATTGCATCACTGAAAGGTTACTAAAGTTCAGAGTCTCACTTTATGGCAATTGCTGCGTGTGAAATTTCTCACACAGCAATGCCAAAAGTGAGACTAGGGACTATTTTTTTACAGCGGCGGAGGAATACAGTGCGTCATTGTATTCCTGGAGCCCCTAGAGAGCGGTCGCATCAGCTGATGCTGCCGTTCTCCACGGGAGATCGTCGTGGGACACTCGTGGATTTCTGCAGATCAGGGAGTAAATTGGTTGTTTGTTATTTTAATTTTTCTTTCAGATGACACTGGCTTCGGGGAACAAAGTGACAAGTGATGGTGAGTATGTACTCTATGTTATATTTACTGTATGTCTGTAATGTATGAATGTACTGTATGTAGTATGTATGTAGTATGTATGTAATATGTATGTTGTATGTATGTAGTATGTATGTAGTATGTATATAGTATGTATGTAGTATGTGTGTAGTATGCATGTAGTATGTGTGTAGTATGCATGCAGTATGTATGCAGTATGTATGTAGTATGTATGCAGTATGTATGTAGTATGTATGCAGTATGTACGAGTAGTATGTATGTAGTATGATGTATGTATGTTGTATGTATGAGGTATGTATGCATGTTGTATGTAGTATGTATGTTGTATGTATGTGGTATGTTGTACATATGATGTATGTATGTAGTATGTAGCATGTATGTGGTATGTTGTATAAATGTATGTATGTATGTATGTATGTAGTATGTATGCAGTATGTTGTATGTATGTTGTATGTATGTAGTATGTTGTATGTATGCATGTAGTATATATGTAGTATGTTGTATGTATGTAGTATGTATGTAGTATGTAGCATGTATGTATGTGCTTGTTTGTTTTTTTACATTCAACACATTAGCCGGATAATGGGACTACTACTGTCCCATCATTGGCTAATGTGTCAATCACTGCCATTGTAGCAGGCATAGCCCGATGGGACTTGTAGTCCCATCGGACGATGCCTGCACACAAACACAAAGACCCCCGAGAGGCCCGTACAGCCCTCCGAGAGGCCCGTACAGACCCCCGGCAGGCCGCACAGACCCCTGAGAGGCCCGTACAGACCCCCGCCAGGCACGCGCAGACTCCCGGCAGCTCGCACAGACCCCCGGCAGGCCCGCACAGACCCCACACAGACACGCAGTCTCCGCCCACGCACCGCCCACACCCTTCCCCTTCTGGAACTGGATGTGCAAGGAAAGAAAGGGTTTATTTTCATTCCGATATTTGTGTCCCGTTGACTTGCATTGGTTTCAGGTATCGGTATCGGCGATATCCGATATTTTGGGGATATCGGCCCATCGAATCCGATCCCGATATTTCCCGATATCAGTAGGTATCGCTCAACACTAGTATTGACCACTTCATACTTATTTGAGTTTGTACATTTGAACCACTACTGTCTGTGCCTTGGACATAGCAGCAGGATGTTTGTTTTATCTAATTACCCTATAGACCTCTTTGGCGAACTTTACCGAACTATATCAGTGCATTTAGTTTGACATACATCTTTGGATACACCAGGGCGAATTATTGTATTTTATATTTTTTTGTATCCCTCACAATATTGTGGTGATTGTTTATTCGCTGCAGGTAATCACATTTGAGACACCTAGCGCCGCTTTTTCATTTTATCATTTACAATTATAAAGTAACTTACAAAAGTAGTAAGACTCCCTGGTACCTGGATGGCGTCCTCCCCAATACGCGTTTCGGCACGCTGCCTTATCAATAGTGTATAGGCAGAGTATACTGGGAATTATAGTTCCACAACAGCTAAGAAGCCACACTTTATTGATCACTTGCCAAATTTCGCTCTCATCCAAGGTCAGATTGGAAGTAATTGCTTGTATAACATATGAGCGAGAGCCCGATTAACTCGATAATACTTCTCACAGCTGAGGTTTTGTTACAGTGGAGCTAAATACAAATATCTCTCCTGATCGACTTATTGCTATAACACCGGTCAACGCAATTTTTCTGGCAAAAGGTTTTAAAACATATTTTAAGTCAATTTTGGCAGCTGATTACGAATATGAACTCCGTTTTTGGCTATCACATCAGGATTTCGAGATATTTTCAATTTTTTATGAAAATTACTCCTATCTAATGTTTTATGATAAAAACACATGATTTTCGATACTACATTGTATATTTTTAATCAAGGAATAACAAAGATTACAAAGTCTATGTACAGCAAATCAAATATACTTACAGAATTAAACTACAAAATATAAAAACACATATATATGGCACACAGATGAATGACAAATGGCAGTTATTTGAACTTTCTTTTCTTGGCTTATCTGTGATGTACAGCTTCTGGGTTGTCTCTCATCAAGCTCCAGCAATAGTCAGCCATCATATGTGAGTCCCACCGGCCTTGATACCGTCGTTCCATTGTTTTAATGTCCTGATGAAAACGCTCCCCTTGTTCCTCGCTCACATCCCCAAGGTTCTCTGGAAAAAAGTCCAAATGGCTGTGTAAGTAGTGAATCTTGAGGCCGCCGTCACACATGCGAGTTTTACGGACGTAAGAGCGCAGAATCTACGTCCGTAAAACTCGCAAAAAATACGGCACAATTATTCTCTATGCCCCTGCTCCTATTTGCCGTATTTTACTGATCAGTATTATACGGCTTTCTACGGCCGTACAAAATCGCAGCATGCTGCGTTTGTCACCGTACTGCGCAAGAAATACGCCAATGAAAGTCTATGGAAGCGTGAAAAATACGGATTACACACGGACAAGCAGTGTGACTTGCGAGAAATACGCAGCGCTGTTAGAGAGAAAAGCCGGTAATTCAGTGCGGTGTACAGTAAAATCACACTGACAGCTTCCAGTCCAATAGATATAATAAATGTGTACACATAGAATAGGTATATATATATATATATGTCAGTGAGACACATATATGTATATATATTAATATTTATTCCAGCGCTATACAGCTTGAAAGCCGGTAATTCAATTACCGGCTTTTTCTTTCTCCTTCATAAAACCCGACATGATTTGAGACATGGTTTACATACAGTAAACCATGTCTTCTCTCCATTTTTTTTGCAGATTCCACACTACTAATGTCAGTAGTGTGTATCTGCAAAATTTGGCCGTTCTAGCTCTTAAAATAAAGGGTTAACTGGCGGAAAAAATTGGCGTGGGCTCCCGCGCAATTTTCTCCGCCAGAGTAGTAAAGCCAGTGACTGAGGGCAGATATTAATAGCCTGGAGAGGGTCCACGGTTATTGGCCCCCCCCTGGCTAAAAATATCTGCCCCCAGCCACCCCAGAACAGGCACATCTGGAAGATGCGCCTATTCTGGCACTTGGCCACTCTCTTCCCATTCCCGTGTAGCGGTGGGATATGGGGTAATGAAGGGTTAATGCCACCTTGCTATTGTAAGGTGACATTAAGCCTAATTAATAATGGAGAGGCGTCAATTATGACACCTATCCATTATTAATCCAATTGTAGTGAAGGGTTAAATAAAACACAAACACATTCTTTAAAATTATTTTAATGAAATAAAAACAATGGTTGTTGTAGTATTTTATTCAACGCCCAATCCAGTCACTGAAGACCCTCGTTCTGTGAGTAAAGAAACATAATAAACCAACAATATACTTACCCTCCGCAGATCTGTAACGTCCAACGATGTAAATCCTTCTGAAGGGGTTAAAACATTTTGCAGCAAGGAGCTGTGCTAATGCAGGCTGCTCCTCGCTGCAAAACCCCAGGGAATGAGGCTAAAAATAGATCAATGATCTATATTTAGCATCATTTGCGGTGAGGCGCCCTCTGCTGGCTGTTCATAGATCGTGGGAAATTACCTAGAAAGCCAGGGAGCCAGGGAGCTTTCTAGGTAATTTCCCACGATCTATGAACAGCCAGCAGAGGGCGCCTCACCGCAAATGATGGTAAATATAGATCATTGATCTATTTTTAGCCTCATTCCCTGGGGTTTTGCAGCGAGGAGCAGCCTGCATTAGCACAGCTCCTTGCTGCAAAATGTTTTAACCCCTTCAGAAGGATTTACATCGTTGGACGTTACAGATCTGCGGAGGGTAAGTATATTGTTGGTTTATTATGTTTCTTTACTCACAGAACGAGGGTCTTCAGTGACTGGATTGGGCGTTGAATAAAATACTACAACAACCATTGTTTTTATTTCATTAAAATAATTTTAAAGAATGTGTTTGTGTTTTATTTAACCCTTCACTACAATTGGATTAATAATGGATAGGTGTCATAATTGACGCCTCTCCATTATTAATTAGGCTTAATGTCACCTTACAATAGCAAGGTGGCATTAACCCTTAATTACCCCATATCCCACCGCTACACGGGAATGGGAAGAGAGTGGCCAAGTGCCAGAATAAGCGCATCTTCCAGATGTGCCTGTTCTGGGGTGGCTGGGGGCAGATATTTTTAGCCAGGGGGGGGCCAATAACCGTGGACCCTCTCCAGGCTATTAATATCTGCCCTCAGTCACTGGCTTTACTACTCTGGCGGAGAAAATTGCGCGGGAGCCCACGCCAATTTTTTCCGCCAGTTAACCCTTTATTTTAAGAGCTAGAACGGCCAAATTTTGCAGATACACACTACTGACATTAGTAGTGTGGAATCTGCAAAAAAAATGGAGAGAAGACATGGTTTACTGTATGTAAACCATGTCTCAAATCATGTCGGGTTTTATGAAGGAGAAAGAAAAAGCCGGTAATTGAATTACCGGCTTTCAAGCTGTATAGCGCTGGAATAAGAATTAATATATATACATATATGTGTCTACTGACATATATATATATATATATGTATATATATATATATATATTCTTTTCTTTTTGGGACACATGGATCACTTCTATAGCGGTATGTTGGTTTTGCAAGCCTGCGAGAAAACCACGCAGTACGGATGCCATACGGATTACATACGGAGGATGCCATGCGCAAAAAACGCTGACACAGCCTGCCTACGGAGGAGCAACGGACCATTTTTTTGGGGACTTTTCAGCGTATTACGGCCGTAATATACGGACCGTATTGTTTTACGCTGTGTGTGACGCCGGCCTGATACTCATTCTACATCCAAGATTTCGCAGACTCATTAGTAGCTCTTCCACAATCTCTTCATAGTTGTCTGCTTGCTTATTCCCTAGAAAATTCTGCACCACATTACAAAATGCATTCCAAGCTCTTTCTTCTGTCTCATTCATTGATGTGATAAAATTTGGGTCTCTCATAAGTGTTCTTATTTGAGGTCCATGAAATATTCCAGCCTTTTTCTTCTTTTCACTAAGACCAGGAAAAGTTGAACATATATAGTTAAAGCATTCTCCACTGTGATTGAGAGCTTTGACGAACTGCTTCATCAATCCAAGTTTTATGTGTAAGGGAGGAAAGACAATGTTCTTCCTATCCACTAGAGGATCATGGATGACATTCTTATCTCCAGATGCCAAACTCTGTCGCTGAGGCCATTCAGTTTTCACCCAATGCTCTGCTGTAGCTCTACTGTCCCAGTAGCACAGAAAACAAGGGTGTTATCATAACAAATGGGAATTATGCATGTTCAAAGAAAACAAAGATATTCTCACATTTAAATTTACCTTAGTGAACCGTATAAACTGGCATTTTTCATACACTACTTATATTTATCATGGAATTCATGAAAATGGGCTATATACCTATAGCGCAAAAACGTGATGTGATAGAGAAATTATATGATCAGATTCAGCACCCTCAAATTAGTCTAAAACTGTTCTTAAAGTCCATGCCAGAATAAATTTTTTTTTTTTTGTAGACCAGTGTTATGTATCACTTCTGGTAAAATCTATCATCCTGGAAATTCAGCAAAGAAAATTTATTCTATTCAATTGACAGCAAGCAGAGATCCTAAAGAAATGCTGAGGAATTTAAGGTATTAGAAAATTGCAAAACTTCTCATTATACAAGGAAGAAATTGAAGGTGAATCTCTTTTTTGCTGAGATTTGTAGAAAAATGTGAATATATTAAAATAACCAACAATTTGACTGTGCAAAATGCACCCTAATCATTGATCTGAGAAGTCTAGTGATCAGAATGAACATGTGATGCAACGATGGCACCAGCTGGGTGACGGGAGGTTGGACGGGCACCAGGATTTGTCCTAGAAACTACAAGAATGAAATAACTTGTTGTACTGAGTCCCATGATGACATCGATGCCATCTGCTCTCAAGAATACATTGTATATTCCCCCCCAGCTGTCACTTCTGTCACATACAAAAATCCAGTGACAGGAAGATCTGCGGAGCATCGAATGCACAAAAGGAAAAGAACTACAACTCCCAGCATATCAAGACATTCCAGGCTGCAGTTTACGACTGATGTCTATTGAGATCCAGGCAGGAGAAGCGAGACACTTCATTTATCATCTGAGTTATCAAAGAACCACAAAAGGTGCAACTGGAAAAGCCAGGAAAACATTTACATGGACCCCCTCGTATGATGCCACATCCAGACAGAGACTACTGTATCGCTGAGAGGGTGGGATATACAGTAAGGTGCAACCAAAAGACGCTTCCCAGGGTTAGATGACAGAAAATAGGAAAAAACCTCTTTCCGAATAATTAATACTTTACAGATTGTGTAAATACTTTAAGAATTTACCAGATGTGATCTGTAGGTGCCAAAACCATCGTAGAGAAACGTGTGAGACTGATAGATCAGGAGAGCAGACTGCAGTCATTACAGGTTTCACACTGGAAACCCACCCTTTTATATAAAGCTCTGGAGTCGGAGTCTCGGGGAGATCTATGTCCGGCCCATAGATCTTAACAGCTCATTTACATGTTTAGAAAAATGTGAATTTCTCTGGAATAAGACATCAGATCGCAGATATCAAGGTGTCATTTTATTCGGCTTCCTATGACCTACATGCCTATATAGATGGCTCAGGAGGGAAGATCCTACTGACAAATTCCCTTTAAAATGTCACATGTCACATCTTCTTTAGTCTGTAACTTGTGACTTCTTTAGTCTGTAAGTGTGAATATGTTTTACACCTTTTAAACGATATTTTAAATTCCCAAGCCAGGTAAAGATCACACGCATTGTAATAATTTTTGCCCCATATCTCTAATCAACATTGATCTCAAGATGTACTCCAAGATGACTGCTATGAGGCTACAACCCCTAGTACCAAGTATTATATATATAAAGATCAGGTGGGATTTGTCCTGGGAAGGGAAGCAAGAGACAACACTATCAAAACAATTTCAATCATAGACAGAGTGCGTTCCCGGGGAGTCCCATCCTGCCTAGTGTCTATAGATGCGGAGAAAGCATTTGATAGGTTGGGGTGGGATTTCCTGGGGGCGACGCTCCAAAAAAATCGGATTGGGTAGCAATATGTTGTTACATATCATGGCACTTTACACCTCCCCCATGGCACAGATAAGAGTTAATGGAAGCATTTCCAAACCTTTTCCAATCTACAATGGCTCCCGTCAGAGATGCCCACTTTCGCCCCTCCTTTATGTCTTAGTGATGGAGGCACTGGCGAACGCCATTAGGGCCAATGCATCCATATCAGGAGTCTCAATTGGTAATGCAGTGCACAAAATGTCCATCTTTGCCGACAATTTACTACTATACGTGAGAATCTCCATACCAGTGATTCTGGTGGAGTTTCAGTGATTCGCCCTACTCTTTAACTTTAAGGTAAATATCTCTAAGGCCTCTTTCACACTTTCGTCTTTTGTCTCAATCCGTCGAGTTTTGAAAAAACAGGATCCTGCTAATTTTTCTGCCGGATCCTGTTACTTCCCATAGACTTGTATTAGCGACAGATTGTGACGGATGGCCATCCGTTTCATCCGTCGTGCACTGGATCCGTTGGAAGATAGCGGTCCGTCGTGGAGAGAAAACGTTCCGAGGAACGTTTTTTCTGCACGTCGGAAAATCGGTCAGTGACGGGTCCTGCACTGTCCGTCGTCGGCCACAATGGAAGCCTATGGACACAGGATCTGTCGCTGACCGTCACACACTGGAATCTAGAGACGTACTGTATCATGTTTTTTCCCTCTCAGCGTGCCCGGAAGGATTTTCAAGTCCGGGAAAAAGTCTCTCTCTCTTTCGTCCCCGGAATACCAAGTCCTAAGTCAGAGATCCTTAACTTGAACATTCCGGAAACCGAGGCCTCACACCTCAACGTCACATTTCCCTTTAAATGGAGAAAGGACCATATCAAATATTTAGGTATTACAATTCCAGTAGATACCTCACAGATCTACCCACTTCATTTTGTGCCGCTATTGCGAAACCTGGAAGAAGATCTATCACAATGGTCCAGGCTCTCGGGCTCCTGGTTTGGCTGAAATAACATTCTGAAGATGGACATTTTACCTAGAATTCTTTTTCTGTTCCAGACTATTCCTTATAATTTACCCAAAGTCTAATTTTCAGAAGATTAAAGCAATTTCTTCTAAATTTAATTGGGAGGCATCTAAACCTAGGTTATCATGCACGGTTTTCACAAGACCTAAAACCTCGGGGGGGGGGGGGGAGGGAAGGGTCGGGCATGGGTGTCCCAGATTTTGTGGCATACCATAGGGGGCATCAATATTAAATAGCATTCTGCATATCATCATAAAGCCTTCCAAGGGACTATGGACTGAATTGGAGGAACACTTACATCCTGTCCCACTTGCTAAACTATTTTGGTGCGAACATAATTTTAGATCCATAACATCTCCTCTAACACCACTATATCGTGCTATTTTAAATATCTGGGACAAAATAAGTAACAAATATAAAATATCATCTGCTCCGGATCCGTTATCACCTGTTGTCTGTAATCCTCAGGATGATAGTGGTTTCCATTTCTTAGGCACACTAGATAATCCATTGTCCCAGATGTGACAGGATGTCTCCCTGAGTGGCTTAAAACCGTTAGAGAGTCTTATTACACCAGGGCGTTCATCAGGTCAGGTTTGGATGGACTACCGCCGTATCCATAGTCAATATTATTCAATTACCAGCCATGAAGCGTGGATCAGACCTTTAACTGATTTAAAAAAAAAACTGTATTGGGAGGAGACTTCCTTTGCATTGTATTTCTTTGTTATGCGGGCTGCTGAAGATGGAAGAGGTGCTGGGGACCCATGTTCCCTATCAAGACCAATGGGAAAAGGAGCTAGGTAAAAACATCTGTACTTCTGATTAGCCTAAATCATTCATCCTTACTCACAGATTATCTATATCATGTCACATCCAGGAAACTAACTACAAGATCGTCTTCAGATGGTATAGGACACCGGACCGCATTCATCACATGTATCCTAATATAACAAATAAGTATTGGAGATGTGACTCCTCTGTATGTAACATGACCCATATTTGGTTGTCAGGGCCAGCCCGAACGTATAGGCGAACTAGGCGGCCGCCTAGGGCGCCGACCCAAAGGGGGCGCCAGAGAAAAAAATAGAAAAAATTATAAAAAAATATTTTCAAAAGGCAAAAAGTTTTAGGGATGGAAAGAAAAGTGTACATAAATTTTTTTACTTGAAAGAAAGTGTCCCCAACCTGGTGGTGGCTCTAAGAATTCTTTTGACTCGGCCTGTGTCCGTGGCCTCAGGAGAGAGAAGCTTCTCAAAACTAAAGCTAATTAAAACATATTTGAGGGCAAATATGATGCAAGAGAGGTTGGTTGGGTTGTCAACAATTTCGATAGAATCTGAAGTTGCTAAACAAATTAATCTCGGTGACTTAGTGTCATCCTTTTCAAAAAAAAAAAAGGCAAGGAAACAAAAAATGTAATTACCTATGGTCGTTTTTGTTTTGTGTTATTGATTACTTTGTATATATTTGTCCTATACAACTTCTCAGAAGATTAAAGAGTTAGGATAGAGTTAATTAATCATTGTTGTTGTGGTTTATTTTGCTCCTAAATTTATATCCCAAGTTTTCATCTACTGCCAAGAATAGTAGGGGCGCAACAAAATAGTTTCGCCTAGGGCGCCGTAATCTCTCGGGCCGGCCCTGTTGGTTGTCTTACCCCCGAATGTCCAAACTGTGGACTGGATTATTTGATCTCTTCACTAAATTATTGTGCACTAACTTCCTGAACTCTCCAGAAACAGCTTTATTAATATCAATATTCCCTATATCCATTTCTACCATTAAAAAGGGACTATTTAGAGTATTTTTAGCTGCAATGAGACAGATTATCCCCAGACATTATAGATCAATCACCATTCTTTCTATATTGGAATGGGTTGAGGCAGTAGATAACCTTATTCACATGGAAGAGCTCATAGTCTCTGACAGTTGGCTGAACTTGGACTCATATGAATATATGAGAGCTTGGTTACCCTGGACATCATTCAGAAATTCATCTGAATTTAGAACTTGGCTAGCATCGCCACTCTAGTGATGTTGAGCCACTCATAGCACACTCAGATTATGCAAAATTCCCCTCCTTATACCTCCCTTCTGTGTTGGCCTTTGTGTTCCCACCAATTCTTCCCTATCGTGTCTCGTCATTTGAATACAACAATTTATTCACATAACATGATACAACGTTTCAATATTATTTGTTGCACTATACGTTCCGTTTCCAAATAAGTATATGCTGGTTAACCTCTTAACAACCGCCAATACGCCTTTTCATGGCAACAATTAATGGTACTTAAACTACAGCGCCGCTTTTTAACCGCGCTGTGGAAAAAGTGTATAGCGCCACCCAGAGTCAGAATTTCTCCGGGGTCTCAGCTGCCAAGGGTAGCCGAGGCCCCAGAGAACATGATTCAGGTCGGTTTTTACCAACCTCGAGGTTGCAATCGCCGTTATTAACTGTATAACATCGACCACAAAAAAATGTCTAATTTGTCATTTAATTTCTCTATCCTCTGATGTGATCGCACATCAGAGGATAGAGAAATAGGGTCCCCGGTCCCCCCGCCTGCCGGTGTCCCTCGGGCCTTCTGCTTCCCCCCACGGCCTCCAGCGTCTTCCGGTAAGAAAATGGTGGGCGCATGCGCAGTGCGCCCGCCGAGATCTGCCGGCCGGCACCCAGCAACTATAGGAGATTTTTCCTATTGGTTCATTTTGATCACTGAGATCAAAATAAAAAAAAATAGTAAATAAACCCCCCTTTGTCACCCTCTTAGTTAGGGAAAAATGAAATAAAAAATATATATTTATTTCTTCAATTTTTCCATTAGGGTTAGAGTTGGGCTAAAGTGAGTTGGGCTAAAGTTAGGGTTACGGTTTGGATTAGGGTTTGGGTTGTGATTAGGGTTAGGGTTGGGGCTAAAGTTAGGGTTAGGGTTGAGACTAAAGTTAGGGTTAGGTTTGGGGCTAAAGTTAGGGTTGGGGCTAGAGTTGGAGTTAGGGTTTGGATTATGTTTATGGCTGAGATTAGGGTTAGGGTTGGGATTAGGGTTAGGGGTGTGTCAGGGTTAGGTTTGTGGTTAGAGTAATGGTTAGGGGTGTGTTGGGGTTAGGGCTGTGGTAAGAGTTGGGATTTGGGTTAGGGGTGTGTTGGGGTTAGGGGTGTGGTTAGGGTTATGGTACAGTGGTTGGGCGCACAGTCTAAAACCACTGTTTAGACAGTGGTTTACCCCCCACATATGGGGTATCGGCGTACTCAGGACAAATTGGACAACAACTTTTGTGGTCCAATTTCTCCTTTACCCTTTGTGAAAAATTGGGGGCTAAAAAACATCATTTTGGGGGAAAAAATGATTTTTCATTTTCACGGCTCTGCGTTCTAAACTTTAGTGAAACACTTGGGGGTTCAAAGTTCTCACAACACATCTAGATAAGTTCCTTGGGGGTCTAGTTTCCAAAATGGGGTCAATTGTGGGGGGTTCTACTGTTTAGGCACATCAGGGGCTCTGCAAACGCAACATGACGGCCGCAAACCATTCCATCAAAGTCTGCATTTCAAAACATCACTACTTACCTTCTGGGCCCCGATGTGTGCCCAAACAGTGGTTTACCCCACATATGGGGTATCAGTGTACTCTGGACAAATTGAACAACAACTTTTGGGGTCCAATTTCCCCTCTTACCCTTGTGAAAATACAAAATTGGGGGCTAAAAAAATTATTTTTGTGGAAAAAAAATTATTTTGTATTTTCATGGCTCTGCGTTATAAACTTTAGCAAAACACTTGGAGGTTTAAAGTTCTCACAACACATCTAGTTAAGTTCCTTGGGGGGGTCTAGTTTCCAAATTGGGGTCACTTGTGGGGAGTTTCTACTGTTTAGGTACATCAGGGGCTCTGCAAACGCAACGTGACTCCCGAAGACCATTCCATCAAAGTCTGCATTCCAAAACGGCGCTCCTTCCCGTCAGAGCTCTGCCATGCACCCAAACAGTGGTTCCCCAAACACATGGGGTATCAACATACTCAGGACAAATTGCACAACAACTTTTGGGGTCTAATTTCTCCTGTTACCCTTGTGAAATTAAAAATTTGGGGGCGAAAAGATCATTTTTGTGGAAAAATATGATTTTTTTATTTTCACGGCTCTACATTTTAAACTCCTGTGAAGCACTTGGTGGTTCAAAGTGCTCACCACACTTTTAGATAAGTTCCTTGGGGGGTCTAGTTTCCAAAATGGTGTCATTTGTGGGTGCTTTCCACTGTTTAGGCACATCAGGGGCTCTGCAAATGCAACATGGCGTCCAATCTCAATTCTAGCCAATTCTGCATTGAAAAAGTCAAACGATGCTCCTTCCCTTCTGAGTCCTGCCATGTGCCCAAACAGTGGTTTTACCCCCCCCCCCCCCCATATGGGGTATCGGCGTATTTAGGAGAAATTGCACAACAAATTTTGTGATTCATTTTCTCTTTTTACATTTGTGAAAATAAAATAATGGTTCTGAAATAAAAGGTTTGTGAAAAAAAAATTACCGTATATACTCGAGTATAAGCCGAGATTTTCAGCCCAAAATTTTGGGCTGAAAGTGCCCCTCTCGGCTTATACTCGAGTCACGGTGGGCGGCAGGGTCGGCGGGTGAGGGGGAGAGGGCGCTGAGGCATACTCACCTAGTCCCGGCGATCCTAGCGCTCCCCCTGCCCGTCACATGGTCTTCGGTGCTGCAGTTCTTCCCCTCTTCAGCGGTCACGTGGGAACGCTCATTAGAGAAATGAATACGCGGCTCCACCTCCCATAGGGGTGGAGACGCATATTCATTTCTCTAATCAGCGGTGCCGGTGACCGATGATAGAGGAAGAGGCTGCGGCACCGAAGACCGCATGACAGGCAGAGGGAGCGGGACGCCGGGAGCAGGTAAGTATGTCATATTCACCTGTCCCCGTTCCACACGCCGGGCATCGCTCTGTCTTCGCATCCTCTTGCACTGACTGTTCAGGTCAGAGGGCGCGATGACGCATATAATCTGCCTGATCAGTCACTGCGGAGAGACGCCGGGACCGGACGCTGGGAGCTGCAAGCAAGAGAGGTGAGTATGGCGGTTTTTTTTTATTGCAGCAGCAGCAGCAATGGCACAGCTTTATATGGTACATCAATGGGGCAATAATGAACGGTGCAGAGCACTATATGGCACATCTATCGGGCAATACTTAACGGCGCAGAGCACTATATGGCACAGCTTTATATGGCACATATATGGGGCAATAATGAACAGTCCAGAGCACTATATGGCAGTTTTATATGGCACATCTATGGGGCAATAATGAACGGTGCAGAGCACTATATGGCAGAGCTTTCTATGGCACATCTGTGGGGCAATAATGAACAGTATGGAGCATTATATGTGGCACAGCTTTATATGGAGCATCTTATGGGGCAATAATGAACGGTATGGAGCATCTATTTTTATTTTTGAAATTCACCGGTAGCTGCTGCATTTCCTACCCTAGGCTTATACTCGAGTCAATAAGTTTTCCCAGTTTTTTGTGGCAAAATTAGGGGGGTCGGCTTATACTCGGGTCGGCTTATACTCGAGTATATACGGTAAATGTTAATTTTTTTCCTTCCACATTGCTTCAGTTCCTGTGAAGCACGTAAAGGGTTACATAACTTCTTGAATGTGATTTTGAGCACCTTGAGGGGTGCATTTTGAATGGTGTCGCTTTTGGGTATTTTCTGTCATATACATCCCTCAAAGTGACTTCAAATGTGATGTGGTCCCTAAAAAAAATGTTGTAAAAATTAGAAATCGCTAGTGAACTTTGAACCCCTATAACTTCCTAACAAAAAAAAATTTGTTTCCAAAATTGTGCTGATGTAAAGTAGACATGTGAAATGCTACTCATTGACTATTTTGTGTGACATATCTCTCTGATTTAAGGGCATAAAAATTAAAAGTTTGAAAATTGTGAAATTTTTACTATTTTTTCCATATTTCCATTTTTTTTAAATAAATAAACGCAAGTTAAATCAAAGAAATTTTTCCACTAACATGAAGTACAATATGTCACGACAATATGTCATTAAGTACAAATATTGGCTCTGTCACTAAGGCTGATTTCACATATCAGTTTTTTGCCGTCAGTCACAATCCGGCGAATTTTGAAAAAAAACAGATCCAGCAAAAGTTGCCACCGGATCCGTTTTTTTCTCATAGATTTGTATTAGCGACTGATTGCGACGGATGGCCTCACGTTTCATCCATTTTTCGCCGGATCCATCGAAAATTGGTTTTCCGGCAGCCGGAGAAAACAGACATAGTAACATTTTTGTGTCCGTCAAAAAAACGGACAGAGATGGATCCATCGCTGTCCGTTGTTTGCTAGAATGGAACCCTGTGGCGCTTGATCCGTGAAATGACGGAATCCAGCTACAGATTCTGTTTTTTTTAACTGAGCATGCTGCGATTTTTTTTAGGATCCAGTTAGCTGGATCTCAGCTAGTCGGATCCATCAAAAAAACAGATCCGTCGCATCAGTTTTTCACAATCTGCGACGGGTCTGTTTTTTTCAACATTCGATGGATTGTGACTGATGGCAAAAAACTGAGTTGTGAAAGCAGCCTAAGGGGTTAATATACAGTTGTGCTCAAAAGTTCACATACCCCAGCAGAATGTTTCCTTTCTTGGCCTTTTTCAGAGACTATGCATGATAACAGAAAATTTTTCTCCACTCATGGTTAGTGGTTGGGTTAAGCCAATTGTTGTCAAACTACTGTGTTTTCTCTTTTTAATGACAACTCAAAACGTCCAAATGACCCTGATCAAAAGTTCACATACCCTGGTGATTTTTGGCCTGATAATATGCACAGAAGTTGACACAAATAGGTTTGAATGGCTACTAAAGGTAACATCCTCACCTGTGACTTGTTTCTAATCAGTGTGTGTGCATAAAAGGTGAGTGAGTTTCTGGGATCCAGACAGACTCTTGCACCTTTCATCCAGCCACTGACGTTTCTGGATTGTGAGTCATGGGGAAAGCAAAAGAATTGTCAGTGGATCTTTGGGAAAGGTAGTTGAACTGTATAAAACAGGAAAGGAATACAAAAAGATATCCAAGGAATTGATAATGCCAGTCAGCAGCGTTCAAACTGTGATTAACAAATGGAAAATCGGGGGCTTTGCAAAAACAAAACACACGGTCAGGTAGACCAACAAAAATGTCATCCACAACTGCCAGGAAAATTGTTCGGGATGCAAAGAAAAACCCACAAATAACATCAGCTGAAATACAGGACTCTCTAAAAACTAGCGGTGTGGCTGTTTCGTGATGCACAATAAGGAGGCACTTGAAGAAAAATGGGCTGCATGGTTGAGTCGCCAGAAGAAAGACATCACTGCGTGAATGCCACAAAGTATCTCACCTACAATATGCAAAACAGCACAGAGACAAGCCTCAAAACTTCTGGAACAAGGTAATTTGGAGTAATGAGACCAAAATTGAACTTTTTGTCCAGAACCATAAAAGTTACATTTGGGGAGAGGTCAGCAAAGCCTATGATGAAAGGAACGCCATTCCTACTGTAAAGCACGGAGGTGAATCACTGATGTTTTGGGGATGTGTGAGCTACAAAGGCACAGGAAACTTGGTCAATGTTGAAGGAAAGGTGAATGCAGGACGTTATCAGGAAATACTGGAGGCTAATTTGCAATCATCAGCCAGGAAGCTGTACATGGAACGTACTTGGACGTTCCAACATGACAACGATCCAAAACACAAGGCCATGTCAACCTGTCATTGGCTACAGGAGAACAAAGAGAAGGTTCTGGAGTGGCCATCTCAGTCTCCTGACCTCAATATCATTGAGCCACTCTGGGGAGATCTCAAGCGCTCGGTTCATGCTAGACAGCCTAGGAATTTACAGGAACTGGAGGCTTTTTGCCAAGAAGAGTGGGCAACTTTACCATCTGAGAAAATAAAGAACCTCATCCACAACTACCACAACAGATTTCAAGCGGTCATTGATGTTAGAGGGGGCAATACACGTTATTAAAGGGAACATGTCACCCCGTTTTTTGAGATTGAGCTATAAATACTGTTAAATAGGGCCTGCGCTGTGTGTTCCTATAGTGTATGTAGTGTACCCCAATTCCCCATGTATGCTGAGAAATAACTTACCAAAGTCGCCGTTTTCGCCTGTCAATCAGGCTGGTCAGGTCGGGAGGGCGTGGTGACATCGGTGGTTCTTCCTCAGCTTTACGTTGGTGGCGTAGTGGCGTAGTGGTGAACAAGCAGCGCGCGATCTGCGCTGTAATCCCTTGCATCGGTGGGGGCGGCCATCTTCCTGGGGCCGCGCGTGCGCAGATCGAGTGCTCTGCTGCACGGGGCTTCAGGAAAATGGCCGCGGGATGCCGCACGTGCGCATTAGAGATCGCGGCGGCCATTTTCCCAAAGCCGAGTTTGCATCTCGGCTTTGGGAAAATGGCCGCCGCGATCTCTAACGCGCACGCGCGGCATCCCGCGGCCATTTTCCTGAAGCCCCGTGCAGCAGAGCACTCGATCTGCGCACGCGCGGCCCCAGGAAGATGGCCGCCCCCACCGATGCAAGGGATTACAGCGCAGATCGCGCGCTGCTTGTTCACCACTACGCCACTACGCCACCAACGTAAAGCTGAGGAAGAACCACCGATGTCACCACGCCCTCCCGACCTGACCAGCCTGATTGACAGGCGAAAACGGCGACTTTGGTAAGTTATTTCTCAGCATACATGGGGAATTGGGGTACACTACATACACTATAGGAACACACAGCGCAGGCCCTATTTAACAGTATTTATAGCTCAATCTCAAAAAACGGGGTGACAGGTTCCCTTTAAGAAATGGGTTATGTGAACTTTTGATCAGGGTCATTTGGATGTTTTGGGCTGTCATTATGATTTAAAAAGAGAAAACACAGTAGTTTGACAATAAATGGCTTCACCCAACCACTAACCATGAGTGCAGAAAAAGTTTTGGTGTTATCATTCAGATTCTGTGAAAAAAAGGTCAAGAAAGCAAAAATTCTGCCGGGGAATGTAAATTTTTGAGCACAACTGTGCAACCTGAATTTGATTTGATATATCTTGAAACATCAATTGTTAATTATAACTTCAAAAAAAAATATTGAACCATAAATGATATTTTAACCCCTTTCTGACCTCGTCCGAGGTCAGAAGCACCGCTTTGATGCGGGCTGCGGCGGTGAGCCCGCATCAAAGCCGGGACATGTCAGCTGTTTTGAACAGCTGACATGTGCCCGTAATAGGCACGGGCAGAATCGCGATCTGCCCGCGCCTATTAACTAGTTAAATGCCGCTGTCAAACGCAGACAGCGGCATTTAACTACCGCATCCGGCCGGGCGGCCGGAAATGACGGCATCGCCGACCCCCGTCACATGATCGGAGGTCGGCGATGCTTCAGTATTGTAACCATAGAGGTCCTTGAGACCTCTATGGTTACTGATCCCCGGCAGCTGTGAGCGCCACCCTGTGGTCGGCGCTCACAGCACACCTGATTTTGTGCTACATAGCAGCGAACAGCAGATCGCTGCTATGTAGCAGAGCTGATCGTGCTGTGCCTGCTTCTAGCCTCCCATGGAGGCTATTGAAGCATGGCAAAAGTAAAAAAAAAAAAGTAATAAAAAAAATGTGAAAAAAATAAAAAAAAATATAAAAGTTTAAATCACCCCCCTTTCGCCCCAATCAAAATAAATCAATAAAAAAAATAATAAAATCTACACATATTTGGTATCGCCGCGTTCAGAATTGCCCGATCTATCAAATAAAAAAAAGCATTAACCTGATCGCTAAATGGCGTAGCGAAAAAAAAATTCGAAATGCCAGAATTACGTTTTTAAGGTCGCCGCGACATTGCATTAAAATGCAATAACGGGCGATCAAAAGAACGTATCTGCACCAAAATGCCATTATTAAAAACGTCATCTCGGCACGCAAAAAATAAGCCCTCAACCGGCCCCAGATCATGAAAAATGGAGATGCCACGAGTATCGGAAAATGGCGCATTTTTTTTTTTTTTAGCAAAGTTTGGAATTTTTTTTCACCACTTAGATAAAAAATAACCTAGTCATGTTAGGTGTCTATGAACTTGTACTGACCTGGAGAATCATAATGTCAGGTTAGTTTTAGCATTTAGTGAACCTAGCAAAACAGCCAAACAAAAAACAAGTGTGGGATTGCACTTTTTTTGCAATTTCACCGCACTTGGAATTTTGTTTCCCGTTTTCTAGTACACGACATGCTAAAACCAATGATGTTGTTCAAAAGTACAACTTGTCCCGCAAAAAATAAGCCCTCACATGGCCAAATTGACGGAAAAATAAAAAAGTTATGGCTCTGGGAAGGAGGGGAGTGAAAAACGAACACGGAAAAATGAAAAATCCCAAGGTCATGAAGGGGATAATAAAGAAGATGTGACATCTAGCAACGTGGATGTGCCGTTTTCCCTTAGAAAGTTTTACATTGAGTGTTAGTGCTCTACAACGGGATTGGCTCCTACAGATCTGGAAACGCCTCTAAACAGCGGCCTGGTTATTCCACATAGAACACAAAGCCCTCACATCCCTGCAGTGTAAGACCCCCACACAGTATGATAATGCCACGGTATACCCCAAACACACCTAGTCTATTACAGCACCCCCCCTCACCCCCACGGTGTGATGCCCCCAAAGTACACTGTCACATCCATGAACATTCTGTTGCTACCCCTGCCCTCGTCACTGGGTAGTGCTGCACTAATACTTCTATTACTGTTGGACATTGGGTAGCAGTTTAGCTTTAAGATTGCTGAGACTAATTGTCCCTTTCCTATATAGGGATCTGGTATGTGATTAGCTCTGCTGGGTGCCATGTGCTGCTCCTTCTATATAAACGCCATCAGAGTTTCTGGCTCCTAGATCAGCTACACCTGGTCACTCTGCTCCATTGCACCTATGTACTTGTTTGTAGATATGTTTTCTGACCTCGGCCTGTTTTTTTACCACCTGTTTGCTTTCTGTTTTTGTCTCTGACATAACCTTTTGCTATTCACACCGCGTGATGACCTTTCTTGCTGCCAGGTTGCTCCACCTGTCAGCAGCTGACTCTGTGGCCTCTGCCCAGGGGCCCCTGTGAAAGTCCTGGTCCATTTGCAGGGGTTAAAAGGTGGAAAGCCAGGGCAACCCTATGATTGGGTAGATGTAGATGAAGTGTCCTGCACTCAGCCTGTCCATGGAATCCCCATTAATATCTGTCAGGCTTCCACAAACAGTGCACACATGACAGAATAATTGCCCCAGCAAAGAATGGATCCCCTCCAAATAGTAGTGGATTTAATGAAAGACCTGGCCCAAGTTCTCCAGGATTTTGCAGAGCGGTTTCAGGAGACTGTTCAAGTCCAAGCGCCTGCATCATCTCTATGGACCTTTTCAGAACTGAAGGTAAAGAGACTCTGTCAGCACAAAATGACTGTTCACACCAATTACAGACACTCAGTGTATCATGGTGGAGCCAAACATTTAACTACACCTTCCCATCTGCTTGTTTTCCATCTATCTTTGCTCTTCACTGGCTCTATCAAATCAGAACTGTCAATCATAGAAGAGATGGAGAGAAAACAAGCAGGAGGGAAGGTGCACTGAAATGTTTTGCTGTCATGATGCACCAAGCACCTGTGCTTGGTTTGAACAGTCATTATATGCTGACAGAGTTCCTTTTAACCTTCCTGATTGATTTTCAGGCGATCATAGATTTTTTTTTTAACTTTAGGTAAATGCTGTCGCTGCACCCACAATCGTCTGGTTCTGAGAGTCACGTGTGGGACTCGTCTCCCTGCTGCAGGGTGACCACCAGAGCCACTGACTTAGAGAGATGACCCAGAATTTTGCCTTTGTACGGGACTTTCTGACCAATTCACAGACATATTAGCGCAGTTCCTGACCCCCTTAACTCGACCATGTCCCTGGCAATGCATCCTGATAGGTAGTTACGTGAATGCGGACTGGAGCGCATTTCTGACTTGGCACCTCCACCTAAGCCTGGTGCACCTATTACCCTCACTGGGGAGTCCATGCAGATAGGGAGGACAACTCCCATCAACAAGAAGCCAAGCGCAAAAAAAATGAATCTTGATAGCAACTGTGGAGAGTCTGGACATCAGTTGCTGCCTGCCCAAGATAACTGCTGCCTGAAAAATCACCAGCGCCAGGTCCGAGGATGCCCACCTGGGCACACAGGCATTTCCTTATGTTTCTGCAAATTATTTCTCCCTGTTTATCTTGTCTAGCGAAATCTGTGCGGATTATTAATTCTGGTTTTGCAGCTAATTTTGTTGATGACAAAGTGGTTGAAAAGTAGAGCTGGGACTTTACAAAAAAATGTATCGAAGCACTAACAGGTAGGTAATTGCAACTTACCTGCCTGTTGTGCAAAGCGCCCTTCTTCCCCAGCACAGAGTGGGCAGAGACTGCTTTTGAAGCTGATGCTTTTGGCGCTCTGTAGACGTGGCGGGACTGCCAAGGGTTTTCTGATTGACAGGCGGATACCCCTGCCTAACTGGGGGAGCCAAGTGTCTGTGAGAATGACCTCATAAGTTCCGCCCTGTGGCATCAGCAGAGGCAGCTGAAATCCCAGCAGCAGCGTCAGTGACCACTCTATGCTGGGGAAGAATTGTCCCACTGATCTGGTACCAAACTCCCATCCCCCAAAGGGTAAAATATATCATCATTATAGTCTGCAGGAATTCATCAGACGTCCACGTCACCAATGGGGGCAGGCTTATTTTTGGGGGGATAAAAAAGATGGTTGCCTCAGACCTTGTATCGATTATTGAGAACTTATCTATGTCCCCTGATGCTCATCCCTGATCTCTATAACCAGCTGTTGGGAGCCCGTTGGTTCACCAAACTTGAGGGGTGTATATAATCCATATAAGAGAAGGTGATTAGTGGAAAATGGCACGTAACACCCCTGAAACTCGCCATGAGAATCTTGTGATGCCTTGTGGGCTCATTAATGCACCGGCTGTTTCTTCCAAGCTCTCTAAATGACTTATTTAGAGATATCAGTGGTGAATATGTGGTCGTCAATGGATGACATCCTGCTTTATTCACCAGATATTATGTCACATCAGGCATGTATGTACAGGACTCCAAATACTCAGACAATTCATTACTTGCTAAGCTTGAAAAAAAATTGTTTCGTGTTCAATAAGTAAATTTCCTGGGGTATATCTTTTCTGCCACAGGTTTTCGTATGAACCCCAATCCATAAAAGATTAGGTTCTACCAGGGCAGTGGAGTCGGTAAGCCGAACCTCCATATCCGACCCCACAGCCCCGGTCACTACTGACATGGACATAAAGTGCAGCACAGATTCATCTCCACTAAAAGCCAAGATCCTGAGATCAGGAACAGAACAGACATTTATAGGACATTTAATAACTTTCCCAAAGTCTAATGAAAACATTTACATCACATCCTGCATTGTACAACTGTACACAAATTATTACATATTGTCGTAGTCGGTCCATTTCATACTGACTCCGACTCCACCAAAATGAACAACGAGTCCAACCCGTGTGCAACCTGTAAAGCGCTACGGAATATGTTAGCGCTATATCAAAATAAAGATTATTATTATTATTATAACTCCACGACTCCGACTCAACATCCTGGGTTTTACCCAAGTCTCTGACAGTTTTCCAGCACTTTCTTTGGTTCGCTAATTACCAACGTAGATTTTATTAAGAATTTTTCCAATATTGCCTAACCATTAACTGATTTAACCAAGAACAGAGATGATGTGATTAACTGGAAGCCTGAGGCCATTTGCACCTTCACAGAGTTAAAGGAACGCTTAACATCAGACCTGATCTGGAGTGTCCATAAAGTGGAGGTCGATGCCTCAGATGTTGGAGCCGTGCGATCGCAAGGTGCCCTATCTCTCACTGATCTTCGTCTATCACATCACATTCTTGGTAGCTCAGTGGATAGCACTGCAGCCTTGCAGTGCTGGGGTCCTGGGTTCTAATCCCACCCTAGACAACATCTGCAAGGAGTTTGTATGTTCTCCCCGTGTTTGCGTGGGTTTCCTCTGGGCACTCCGGTTTCCTCCCACATTCCAAAGACTGATAGGGAATGTAGATTGTGAGCCCCATCGGGGACAGTGATGATAATGTGTGCAAAACTGTAATGTGCTGTGGAATATGTTAGTGCTATATAAAAATAAAGGTTATTAAAAAATAAAGATGATTATTCTTCTACATCCACTGCTTTTTGTACCACTTGGTCTCTTCTACTATGGGTCATAGTAATTTCCATTCTCCTTCTGGATCCCAGACAGCCCAATGCTTCCATTCCTTCATATATTGGTACAAATGGATTTTCCTTTTTTTGTCCAAGAAGGACATTCCACACATATACCATTCCTGGCCTTACGAAGGTACATTACCCAAAACTTGTCTATACTTCACTTTACGGAGATATGAGGGAACAAAGATAAAAAGCCATTTCTTTTTGTGCCTATTTTTGGTGCTGTTCCTTTATACACTACTAGCTATTGAACCCGTTCTACGCCCGGGTGGCGAGCATTTATATTGGTATATGGTCTCCATCCTGGTATGTGCTGCTCCATCCTGCGCCCCCATCCTGTCATGTGCTGCTCCCATCCTGCGCCCCCGTTCTGTCATGTGCTGCTCCCATCCTGCGCCCCCGTTCTGTCATGTGCTGCTCCCATCCTGCGCCTCCATTCTGTCATTTGCTGCTCCCATCCTGTCATTTGCTGCTCCCATCCTGCACCCGTTCTGTCATGTGCTGCTCCCATCCTGCGCCTCCATTCTGTCATTTGCTGCTCCCATCCTGTCATTCCCGTTCTGTCATGTGCTGCTGCCATCCTGCGCCCGTTCTGTCATGTGCTGCTGCCATCCTGCGCCCGTTCTGTCATGTGCTGCTGCCATCCTTCGCTCGTTCTGTCATGTGCTGCTGCCATCCTTCGCCCGTTCTGTCATGTACTGCTGCCATCCTGCGCCCGTTTTGTCATGTGCTGCGGCCATCCTGCGCCCGTTCTGTCATGTGCTGCTGCCATCCTGCGCCCGTTCTGTCATGTGCTGCGGCCATCCTGCGCCCGTTCTGTCATGTGCTGCTGCCATCCTGCGCCCGTTCTGTCATGTGCTGCGGCCATCCTGCGCCCGTTCTGACATGTGCTGCTGCCATCCTGCGCCCGTTCTGTCATGTGCTGCTGCCATCCTGCGCCCGTTCTGTCATGTGCTGCGGCCATCCTGCGCCCGTTCTGACATGTGCTGCTGCCATCCTGCGCCCGTTCTGTCATGTGCTGCTGCCATCCTGCGCCCGTTCTGTCATGTGCTGCGGCCATCCTGCGCCCGTTCTGTCATGTGCTGCGGCCATCCTGCGCCCGTTCTGTCATGTGCTGCGGCCATCCTGCGCCCGTTCTGTCTTGTGCTGCGGCCATCCTGCGCCCGTTCTGTCATGTGCTGCGGCCATCCTGCGGCCGTTC
The DNA here is from genome assembly GCF_032444005.1 of Ranitomeya imitator. Taxonomy (NCBI): domain Eukaryota; kingdom Metazoa; phylum Chordata; class Amphibia; order Anura; family Dendrobatidae; genus Ranitomeya; species Ranitomeya imitator. The sequence goes on along the minus strand of NC_091282.1, from coordinate 781,632,942 downwards.
TGTCATGTGCTGCGGCCATCCTGAGCCCGTTCTGTCATGTGCTGCTGCCATCCTGCGCCCGTTCTGTCATGTGCTGCTGCCATCCTGCGCCCGTTCTGTCATGTGCTGCGGCCATCCTGCGCCCGTTCTGTCATGTGCTGCGGCCATCCTGCGGCCGTTCTGTCATGTGCTGCGGCCATCCTGCGGCCGTTCTGTCATGTGCTGCGGCCATCCTGAGCCCGTTCTGTCATGTGCTGCTGCCATCTTGCGCCCGTTCTGTCATGTGCTGCGGCCATCCTGCGCCCGTTCTGTCATGTGCTGCGGCCATCCTGAGCCCGTTCTGTCATGTGCTGCGGCCATCCTGCGCCCGTTCTGTCATGTGCTGCGGCCATCCTGCGGCCGTTCTGACATGTGCTGCTGCCATCCTGCGCCCGTTCTGTCATGTGCTGCGGCCATCCTGCGCCCGTTCTGTCATGTGCTGCGGCCATCCTGCGCCCGTTCTGTCATGTGCTGCGGCCATCCTGCGGCCGTTCTGACATGTGCTGCTCCCATCCTGCGCCCGTTCTGTCATGTGCTGCTGCCATCCTGCGCCCGTTCTGTCATGTGCTGCTGCCATCCTGCGCCCGTTCTGTCATGTGCTGCGGCCATCCTGCGCCCGTTCTGTCATGTGCTGCTGCCATCCTGCGCCCGTTCTGTCATGTGCTGCGGCCATCCTGCGCCCGTTCTGTCATGTGCTGCTGCCATCCTGCGCCCGTTCTGTCATGTGCTGCGGCCATCCTGAGCCCGTTCTGTCATGTGCTGCTGCCATCCTGCGCCCGTTCTGTCATGTGCTGCGGCCATCCTGCGCCCGTTCTGTCATGTGCTGCGGCCATCCTGAGCCCGTTCTGTCATGTGCTGCGGCCATCCTGCGCCCGTTCTGTCATGTGCTGCGGCCATCCTGCGGCCGTTCTGACATGTGCTGCTGCCATCCTGAGCCCGTTCTGTCATGTGCTGCTGCCATCCTGCGCCCGTTCTGTCATGTGCTGCGGCCATCCTGCGCCCGTTCTGTCATGTGCTGCTGCCATCCTGCGCCCGTTCTGTCATGTGCTGCTCCCATCCTGCGCCACCATTGTATTATATGCCCCCCGCTCCAGTGTGTATGCCCCCGAATGCTGCTGCCATATAAAAAAAAAAAAAATACCATACTCACCTATCGTCCGGCTCCACTGCAGGTATGTCTTCAAGAAAATGGCGCCGGAAAGCGGGGACTGCGCAGGCGCTGATTCCGGCAGCAGGAATCGGCGCCTGCGCAGTCCGCGCTTTCCGGCGCCATTTTCTTGAAGACACACCGCAGTGGAGCCGGAGTGTGTCTTCAAGAAAATGGCGCCGGAAAGCGCGGACTGCGCAGGCGCCGATTCCGGCAGCAGGAATCGGCGCCTGCGCAGTCCGCGCCCTCTGGAGCCGGGAGCAGAGGAGCCGGGAGACGGAGCCGCAAGCAGCGCTGGAACCGGGAAAGGTGAGTATACTTACCCTCCCTCCTGGCGGTCCCTGACTCTCCGGTGGAGATCGCGGTATGCGTTCAGTGCTTACGCATACCGCGATCTCCCGGGAGCGTCGCTCTGTGAGGCCCAGACTGCGCCGGCGCTTGCGCTTGCGCAGTCTATAGAGGCTTCGGACAGAGTGACGCTCCCAGCGTTATATTATAGATTCAGTTTCTGATGAATTAGGGAGCCACGTGTTCTGCTCCAGTGGAATAAGAACCTAATCTCTTTGCTACATAAATTGAAGATTGATCATCCCACCTTTTGTCTAGTTGACCCTTTTCTATTCACCTGTGTTTTGCTGCAGGGAGCTAGTATTGTAATTAACTCTCTGTTGGGAGCCATGGGCTGCTCCTTACTATATAAACCCCAGCAGGCAGTCTCTCCGTCAGTAATTAGGTCAGCTACACATGGTCATTTTGATCCATTTTTCCTGTGGTGCTACTTTGCATATTCTGTTCTCTATCCCCAGCATGTATTTTGATTACCCACTTGCTTTCTGATTGTCCCAGACATGACATCTTGGTATTAACCACATGTGATAACTCTTCTTGCTGCCAGATTGCTCCACCAGTCAGCAGTTGATTCTATGCCCCCTGTGAAAATCCACATCCCTATACAGAGAGTGAAGGCAAACCTTGGGATCTGGTAAACAGAGTGGAAGCTCTATTAACAGCTTCTAAGCGCACTTGTGACATACACCTCCCACACACAGTGTAATGTCCTCACACATAATGTGTGTGAGGCCCACATAGTACTGTATGATGCCCCGCATAGTACATTTCCCCAACCAGACTCACAGTATAATACCCCCAGAGTACATTTCCCACACACAGTATGATGCCCCCACAGTACATTTCTCCCATCACTCACAGAGTATGGTTCCCTAACAATACATTTACCCCACCACACACAGTATTTTTCCACAGTACATATCCCCCACCACACAAACCGTATGATGCCCTCACATTATATTCCCCCCCCACACACACACAATGATTTCACAACAGTACATTCCCCCTACCACACACAGTATACATCCTCAGTACATTTCCCCACCACACACACAGTATGATGCCCCTACAGTGTATTGCTCCCACCAAACACAATATGATACCCTCACAGTATACTCCCCCTGCACACAGTATGATTTCCCCTCTATTTACACACAGTATGTAGTCTCTCACAGTGCATCACCCACCACACATAGTATGATGCCCCCACAATATATTCCCCACACACAAGATATGATGCCCCACAATTCCTCAAACACACAGTAGGATATCTCCATAGTAAATTTCCCCCACACCAGGATGCTTCCACAATACAATATCCCACCATACACACAGTATGATCAGTATAATGCCTCCACAGTACATTTCCCCCACCACACACAGTATGATGTCCCCACAGTACATTTCCCCACCACAGCACTGTATGATGCCGTCACAGTACAATTCCCTCACAATGCACACAGTATGATGCCTCCACAGTACATTTCTAAACCACACACAGTATGATGACCCCACAGTACATTTCTCCACCACACACAGTATGATGACCCCACAGTACAATTCCCACCCCATACACATAGTATGATGCTTATGGATCGCCCCCAGGGTAAGGGCAATGTGGTACTCGGTACCGGGCCCCTTTCTGCAGTCGATGGGGATGTCACGGTGCCTGGACCCGGTCCGTGGCCCTTTGAGGGGCGTCCAATAAAAGGTGTACAGTAGTTTATAGGATAGTGTTCGTGACGCCACCTGTGGTATTCGGTCAGGATGACCGACGCTGCTGAGGGGTCCGCTGGGGCGATGTTATGGCAGCTAGATGGTATACCTTTCCACAGGTGAAGTATGTCCCCAGGGCTTCCCAGAGTGTAGATGATGGATGGTGTGAGTCGCAGTGAATAACGAGGACACAGGGTTGCAGTCTCTTTACCTTTTACTGAAGGTTCGGCATCCACAGTCCAGAGTAGGGACCACAGGGTAGGCAGAGTTCGGACGGTCTGAAGGCAAATCCAGAGTCCCCTTATCCAGGAGGAATTCAATAGCCTTCCCCTTGCGCACAGTAACGTAGTAGGTCCCTACTTGCATAAGCTACCATAAGGTCCTCACTTTTGTTACTTCTCTCTCTGTCCCCCAGATGGTACGGATAGGACAAAACCCGTATGACTGATGGCCTGAGGCTAGTTTATAGGGACACTAGAGACGCCCCGACCCCCACAAGTTGCCACTGTGTCTTCTTATGTATTAAGGTCGGACAGCCAACTTGGAATCAACTGCCCTGCCAGTCTCTGAAGTAACGGCATAGAGCTCTTTACTCCCTCGGTATTCTGGCCACTGGATCTGCGCTTCAGATGGAGGCAGCCTGCTTCTAGCTGGTCTCCCACTGATGTTTCACTCCTGTTGCTATGACTTCTTTTCTCACTCACTCCAGCACAATTCCTTTCTTGTCCTTTCTTAGGATGCTGCCGCATGGGTTGCAGGCGCAGCTCCGTGTCCTTCTTTCCTTCTTCTTCAGACTTCAGTCTGGATCTTACCAGGGATCACCCCAGCCAGCTCGACCGGGAGACCTTTCCTCGTCGGTCCCCAGCCAGGAACTCTCCCCTCCTCCTTCTGATACTGACTCACTACCTAACCAAACCTCCAGTTTTACCCTATGTGAGGAGTGGCCTAATAGATAGAACCCTTAGCTCCCCCTGGTGGACTGGCATGTGAAGTGTGTGTGTGGCTGTGATACCTGAACAGAAGATCTCCTTCATTGCCTTCAGACGTAACATCACTCCCCCAGGTGGAAGAACAACATTACTGCAATGAACCAGGACTCTGGGGCACTGCACTTACACAGTACATTTCCCCACCACATCACAGTATGTTACCGTCACAGCACAATTCCCTCACCATGCACACAGTATGTTACCGTCACAGCACAATTCCCTCACCATGCACACAGTATGTTACCGTCACAGCACAATTCCCTCACCATGCACACAGTATGATGCCTCCACAGTACATTTCTCCACCACACACATGTATGATGACCCCAGAGTACATTTCTCCACCACACACAGTATGATGACCTCACAGTACAATTCCCACCCCATACACACAGTATGATGCTTACACAGTACATTTCTCCACCACAAACACACAGTATGCCCCCACAGTTCATATCCCCCACCACATCACAGTATGTTACCGTCACAGCACAATTTCCTCACCATGCACACAGTATGATGCCTCCACAGTACATTTCTCCACCACACACAGTATGATGCCTCCACAGTACATTTCTCCACCACACACAGTATGATGCCTCCACAGTACATTTCTCCACCACACACAGTATGATGCCTCCACAGTACATTTCTCCACCACAAACAGACATTATGCCCCCTGTGAGGGGTTGCCACGCTTAGCTGCTTCCTTAGGTAGACAGAGGAACACTTTGGTGGTGAAACACCTGCTGGTTTATTGAAGTCAGCATACACCAAGGCAGGGTTCCGAAAAACAAAAACAGAGACTTTCTGGCTTAACGGAAAACAAAACAAATAAAGTATAACAGAGTCCTTTTCTCTGCAGGTTTCAACCTGTAGATACCTGGCAATGTCCTCTGCTCCTCCTTGGAGCAATGTGGGAGTGTTCCCTCTCTCAACACACACACAGACTGTCTCTCATGCTCAAGTATTTAGCCAGGACCATGTGATGATCAGTACACATGCCGATGTCGAATCCGCAGGAAGAGATATGGTGAGCACTTTCCCTCTTACCAGGCCCAGATTTAGGGGGGGGGGGGGGCCTGGGCCACCCACCCAGCGGGGGCTTCCCACCAATATAGGGATAAATATCTCAAAACATGTAAAATACACGTCTCTTTGCTGTGAACGGTTTCTAATGATAAAGAACATTTAACAAAAGAGAAACTATTGAAAGTGTAGGGACCTGGCTACGGTCCTACATCTTAGTGGCTGGCACGGAGCGGCAGAGTCATGGCACCTGAACTACATCAGCATCCACTGACCTGGCCAGCCTAGCCAGACTTCCTTGGTACCCACCCTGTACCTAATGCTTAGCTTATGGCTTGCGGCAGCCTTCTCCAATCCCAACAGAAGCTTCTAGCCGCTACCTATTCAGCTATATGATCGCTCCCTCGGATTAGGTCAGATGAGAGTTTGTTCAGCTACCTTCCAGGAGGGAGGTGGAGCCACGATGTCGGTGCGAGAAGAGGATTCTCCACCGCGGAGCGCGGCAGGACTTCTCTCTGGATCTTCAGTCACTGCAGATCCAGAGGTGAAGTGGTTCAATCTTCACAGTGTCGCGGTGGGTGAGTATGATCTCTGTGTGTGTCTGTCTGTCTGTGTATCTTTCTTGCCGCTCCTGTCCTACACAGTAACATACTGTATATACAAGTCCACACTATATCCTGCATTACAGTGTGTCTGTGTATACTGTATGTATATAGTGTGGACCTGTTTACAGTATAGTGCTGTGTATACACTTTATACAGCCCCTCAGCCTCTATTCTATATACAGCCAGCTCCACAACAGCCTCTGATATATACAGCCCGGCAGCAGCCCCTGATATATATACAGCCTATCAGCAGCTTCTAATATATACAGCCCAGCAGCAGCCCCTCATATATATAGATTCAAGATTCAAAGAAGCTTTATTGGCAGGACCAAATACACATCAGTTTTGCCAAAGCAAGTGTATAAAGGCAATAGGGATAGGGACTGTGGGGATGTTGGGTAGGAGCTGTAGGGAAGGTGGATGGGGCCAGATCCATTGTGGGGGTTATAGTCCATGGCATAGGGGAGGTGGATGGGGCACATCCATTGTGGGGGCTATAGTCCATGGCATAGGGGAGGTGGATGGGGCAGATTCATTGTGGGGGCTATAGTCCATGGCATAGGGGAGGTGGATGTGGGCAGATCCATTGTGGGGGCTATAGTCCATGGCATAGGGGAGGTGGATGGGGGCAGATCCAGGGTGGGGGCTATAGTCCATGGCATATGGGAGGTGGATGGGGCAGATCCATTGTGGGGGCTATAGTCCATGGCATCATAGTTCTCTTTCTCGCAATCTATGACATTCGCTCACATACCGCACTGCTATCTCCACTGCTCTCTCTTCTTCTCCCAGCAGGATATATGTTTTCTCTTCCTCCTTCATGGTGATGAAGTCCGGGAAGAGATGTGAGAGTCTCCTGAAGTGAGTGTCCCTCACTGCTGAGTATTTGGAGCAGTGTAGCAGGAAGTGGGTTTCGTCCTCTATGGCCTCCTGGTCACAGTGTTGGCAGTCTTTCCTCCCTGGGCTTATAGCTCTGCCTGTGTCGGCCACATTCGATGGCTCAGGATCTGGCGGTCTCTGGGGTCCGGGAGTTTCTCCAGATATGGGGCCAGTCTGTAGTCTCTCTGTAGGCTCCGGTACATGGTCAGTTTCTGTGAGCTGATGATATCATTCTTCCAGTCACTGACATACCTCTCCTGGCCTTTGTCTGCCATCTTCCTAATTCCGGCTTTTGTCAGGTTGTTGTGATTGGTGTTCTGGTCCGTTTGGGTTTTGCTGGGCTGTTCCGAGGGTTCTGGTTTTTCTGTTTCACCTACATGTATCAGGGCTTTATGGTGATGGGAGCTTGGATTGCTCCTATGCAGGTGAGCCCGGAATGACAGCGCCCTCTTTAGAACTGTTAGGTGTAGAGGGAATCTGCCCAGCTTGGCCCGACAGGCACCATATATATATATATATATACAGCTCAGAAGAAGCCCCTCACATATATACAGCCCAGCAGAAGCCTCTCATACATATACAGCCCAGAAGCCTCTCATACATATACAGCCCAGCAGAAGCCTCTGACATATAGAGCCCAGCAGAAGCCTCTGACATATAGAGCCCAGCAGAAGCCCCTCATATATATACAGCCCAGCAGAAGCCTCTCATAGGCTACGTTCACATTAGCGTTGCGCGCCGCTGCGTCGGCGACGCAACGCACGACGCACGCAAAAACGCGTCGTTTTGCGACGCGTGCGTCGTTTTTTGACGAAAATCGGACGCAAGAAAAATGCAACTTGTTGCATTTTCTTGCGTCCGACGCTAGCGTCAAAAACGACGCACGTGTCGGAAAACGCAACGCGAAAAACGCATGCGTCCCCCATGTTAAACATAGGGGCGCATGACGCGTGCGTCGCCGCTGCGTTTCCCGACGCAGCGTCGGGAAACGCTAATGTGAACGTAGCCATACATATACAGCCCAGCAGAAGCCTCGCATACATATACAGCCCAGCAGAAGCCTCTCATACATATACAGCCAGCACAGCAACAGCCTTTGATATATACAGGTAAACAGCCTCTGATATATACAGCCCGGCAGCAGCCGTGTATATATATATATATATATATATATATATATACAACCCAGCAGAAGCCCTTCATATATATATATATATATACAGCTCAGCAGAAGCCCCTCATATATATACAGCCCAGCAGAAGCCCCTCATATATATATACAGCTGAAGCCTCTGACATATAGTGCCTAGCAGCAGTCTTTGATATAGACAGCCCAAATTTCTACAATATACATACATACATATGTACATATTTTAATCTTTAATGCCATTTTGGGACTTCAAGAGTTGACAAGGTCATATATACTGTGTGAATTGGACTTTAGTGACATCATTAATGATTTTGCAGCACAAAAATCAAGGAAAGTGCCCGGATTGTAAAAAATAAATGATTTTACTTAAATTACTCTGCGTAAATGATTTTTGTAAATAAACTTGCATTCGTTTCATTTTGTGTTTTTGCATTACATATTGCAGCACCTTAAAAAATGGGCCTCCCTCCAAAATGGGCCCCGGGCCACCCACCACTTAAATCCGGCCCTGCCTCCTACTCTATGAGTGGTCACATAAAACCAGCCCATGTATGCAGCTTTCTTTAACCCTCCCAACACTTAGTGTGCTGGGGGAAAAATATCCTGGTTTCATACCACTGACGCCAACATGCGCAGTGACCCATATCTCTCCTTGTACACTGTGCCAGTGACCATGTCACACCCCACATTGCATATCCCACACCACACACACATGCACAATATGATGCCTCACGTTACATATACCCCACCACACATAGTATGATGCCCTCACAGTACATTCCCCCCACACACACAATATGATTTCCCCACACTACACCCCATCTCTCTACACACACACTGCTCAGCCATTGTGTTGAAGAGGACCTGCATCCTAAGGACACAGATACAGTTGAAGTCGGGACATACAGCTCTGGCAAAAATTAAGAGACCAGTGCACAGTTTAATAAAAATCAGCTTCTCTACATATCTGACAGCCATTCCATTCCAGTGTCAGTTGAATTCCAACCAGAGTACACCTCATTCCACTCAAAGTGCTTCTGATTAGGTGATCACCTGAACCAAATCTTATTAAACGAAAGAAAGTATAAAAAAAAACACTTTTGTGGTGTTCACAATCCTCCTGCAATAGGACAAGCTGGATGGCAAAACAAGTGCTAGTAATATCCCAAAAGTAATAGGAATGAAAAAATAACTTTTAACCATGTGAAAGGAGTTGAAAAGAAAAGTCTTGAGTGAGGAAAAGAAGGGCCAAATTCAGGCTTTACTAGCAGAGGGACACAGTGAGCGTTATGTTGCCCCCATCTTTCAAATTTCTAAGATGGCAGTCCATTACAACAAGGTCAAGCAGCAGACATTGGGGACAACAAAGCTACAGACCGGCAAAGGGTGAAAACGACTCTCCACTGACCGGGATGACCGTCATCTTATTCAAATGTCACTCAGCAACCACAAGATGACATCAAGTGACCTACAAAAGGAATGGCAAATGGCAGCTGGGGTGAAGTGCACGGCAAGAACAGTTGGTAACAGGCTCCTAGAGGCAGGACTCAAGTCATGTAAAGCTGGAAAAAGGCCTTTCATCAATGAGAAGCAAAGGAGAGCCAGGCTGAAGATGTCAAAGAACATAAGGATTGGACCATAAAGGACTGGAGTAAGGTAATCTTCTCTGATGAGTATAATTTTCAGCTTTGCCCAACACCTGATCATCTAATGGTTAGACGGAGACCTGCGTACAAGCCACAGTGTCTTGCACCCACTGTGAAATTTGGTGGAGGATCGGTGTTGATCTGGTGATGCTTCAGCAAGGCTGGAATTGGGCAGGTTAATCTTTGCAAAGGACGTATGAATCAAGCAGCATACAAGGTTATCCTGGAAAAACAGTTGATTCCTCCTGCTCAGGCAATGTTCCCCAACTCTGAGGACTGATTTTTTCCAACAGGACAATGCGCCATGCCACATAGCTAGGTCAATTAAGATGTGGATGAAGGACCACCACATCAAATCACTGTCATGGCTGGCCAATCTCCAGACCTGAACTCCATTGAAAACCTCTGGAATGTAATCAAGAGGAAGATGGATAGTCACAAGCCATCAAACAAAGAAGAACTGCTTAATTTTTTGCACCAGGAGTGGCATAAGGTCACCCAAGAGCAGTGTGAAAGACATGGAAAGCATGCCAGGATGCATGAAAGCTGTGATTAAAAATCATGGTTATTCCACCAAAATATTGATTTCTGAACTTATCATGAGTTAAAACATTAGTATTGTTGTTTCTAAATGATTATGAACTTTTTTTTGCATTATTTGAGGTCTGCAAGCAATGCATTTTTTTGTTATTTTGACCATTTCTCATTTTCAGAAAATAAATACAAAATTTATTGCTTGGAACTTCGGAGACATGTTGTCAGTAGTTTATAGAATTACAGAACAATTTACCATTTTACTTAAAAATATACCTATAAAGAGAAAAATCAGACAAACTGAACATTTTTCAGTGGTATCTTAATTTTTGCCAGAGTTGTACTTGCCATCTTTCCAGGGCTGCTTCCCAAATTTGGGACTGTCTCACTGGATTTTTTTTTTACTCTATGCTAAAATAGCGAGGCAATACTTACACACAAAACTCTACAGCATCCACATTATCATTATGACAGCAAACACTGCAAAGTACACAGAAACACACAATATTTCTGTATGTACAGTAGATGTGCGCACAGCTCTGCTTCCCCAACAGTACACACAGTTTCCCTTCTGTCATCACTCCCAGAAGTCTTGTAAAGAGGAGCCAAAGTACTACATGGCCTAGTTGGCCTGACAGTGGTTTAATAATAGAAACCTAGAATGTTAGAGTTGGAAGGGCCCTCCAGGGTCATCATGTCCAACACACTGCTCAATGCAGGAGTCACTAAACCAACTTATTATATTATTATTTATTTATATAGCACCATTAACTCCATGGTGCTGTACATGAGACGGGGTTACATCAAAATACAAACATCACTTACAGTAAACAAAACTAACAATGACAGACTGGTACAGAGGGAAGAGGACCCTGCCGTTGCGGGCTTACTTTCTACAGGATTATGGGGAAGGAGACAGTAGGTCGAGGGATGCAGTAGCTCCGATGGTGTTGAGATGGCCATGTGGTCATTACAGGCTGTAAGCTTCTTTGAAGAGGTGGGTTTTCAGGTTTCTTTTGAAGGATCCAAATGTGGTGGATAACCAGACGTGTTGGGGCACAGAATTCCAGAGGATAGGGAGAAGTCTTGGAGGTGATTGGGTGAGGAGCGAATAAGCGTGGAGGAGAGAATGAGGTCTTGGGAGGACCGGAGATTACGTGAGGGAAGATATTGAGAGACTAGTTCGGAAACATATGGAGGAGAAAATGTATATGTCTATCCAGCCTCTGTGTGAAGACTTCCATTGAAGTAGAACTCATCACTAGTGATGAGAGAGTGTACTCGTTGCTCGGGTTTTCCCAAGCACGCTCTGGTGGTCTCCGAGTATTTGTTAGTGTTCAGAGATTTAGTTTTCATCATCACAGCTGAATAATTTACAGCTACTACCCAGCCTGAGTACCTGTGGGGGTTGCCTGGTTGCTAGGGAATCCCCACATGTAATCAAGCAGGCTAGTAGCTGTAAATCATTCAGCTACAGCGATAAAAACTAAATCTCCGAGCAGTCATAAATACTCGGAGACCACCCGAGCGTGCTCGGGAAACCCCGAGCAACGAGTACACTCGCTCATTACTACTCATCACCTTTGCGGCAACCGGTTCCACTCATTGATCACCCTAACTGTCAAAACGTTTTTTTTTTAATATTTAATGTTTATCTTCTTCCTTTCAGTTTCATTCCGTTGCTTGTCGTGTTTCCATGTGAAATTGAGAATAATGATATCTCTAAACTGTAACATCCCTTCAGATATTTGTAGACAGCTATTAAGTCTCTTCTCAGCCTTCTTTTTTTCAAGCTACACATTCCCAGATCCTTTAACCATTCCTCGTAGGATACACTTTGCAGTCACTCATTATCCTTTGATTGCCGTTTTTGCTGCTGCATCACACTGTTGACTCATGTGCAGTTTGTGATCTATTAGTATACCGAAGTCTTTTTCACATGTGCTGTGGCTTAGTTCTATTCCTCCCATTCTGTAAATGTAATTTTTTCTCTTTTTTTCCACAGATGTAGAATCTTGCATTTCTCCCTGTTAAATACCATTAAATTAGCCACTGCCCATTGTTCAAGCATATCTAGATCCTTCTGAATCCTTTCTGTCATCTCTAGTGTTAAGGTACCGTAACATTAAGCGACGCTGCAGCGATATAGACAACGATCCGATCGCTGCAGCGTCGCTGTTTAGGTCGCTAGGAGACGTCAAACACGGCAACAGCAGAACGATGCAGGAGCGATCCAGTGACGTACTTATCGTTCTCGCTGGTTGTTCGCTCCATGATAAAACATAGCAGGCATTGTTGCTTTTGCTGTCAAACATGACGAATCACGCCGACCTGATGACCAAATAAAGTTCTGGACTTCTAGCTACGACCAGCGATGTCACAGCAGGATCCTGATCGCTGCTGCATGTCAAACACAACGAGATCGCTATCCAGGACGCTGCAACGTCACGGATCGCTGTCGTTCTCGTTGGAAAGTTGCTCAGTGTGAAGGTACCTTAAGCTTTCCCTCCTAGCTTTGCATTGTCTGCAATTTGGATTAGTTTACCTTCAGTTCCCTTATCTAGATCATTTATAAAAATGTTGAAGAACACTGGGGCCAGGACAGAGCCTTGTGGTACCCCACTTGAAAGACTTTTCCAATTGGATGTGCAACCATTTATTACCACTCTTTGATTACGATGACTGAGCCAGTTATGAATCCACATAACCGTAGCCTTGTCAATCTCATACTTGGTAATTTTTTCAATATCGATAGTATGAGATACTTTATCAAATGCTTTGCTGAAGTTGAGATATACTATATCTACCACATTTCCTTGATCCACCCAGTCAGTGATTCCATAAAAAAAAGGAAATTAGATTAGTCTGGCCATGTCTTGTTTGCTACAAACCCATGCTGGCTCTGGTTAATTCCTGTGTTCTTATCCAAGTACTTACATACCTGCTGTTTAATAATTTGTTCAAAAATCTTTCCTGGTATAGAAGTAAGGCTCACTGGCCTGTAATTTCCTGGCTTCATCTTCTTTCCTTTTTTGAAGATGGGACACTATTTGCCCTTCTGCAATCTTCTGTGACTTCTCCTGTTCTCCAGGATTTTTCAAAGATTCTGGCTACTGGTTCTGCAATTTCCTCTGCTAACTCTTTCAGTACCCTAGGATGTAATTCATCTGGACCAGGAGATTTAAATTCATGTAAATTAGATAAGTGTTTCCTCATCATCTGTTTATAGATTGTGTGCAAAATAGGAATTTAAAGGTTCGCCCTTCTCAACATAATTTTTGGCCACCTCACCCTTTTCATCCTGTGAAAATCCTATAGCATCTTTTACTTTTCTTTTGCTTTTGACATACGCCCCAAATCCTTTTTTACTGCCATTGGTATTCCTTGCAAGCCTCACTTCATTACTGGCTTTAGCTCTTCTAACTCTTGCCCTGCATTCCCTGCAGACATCACTTTATTCTTCTTTAGACATGCCCATAATCTTTCCATTTACTAGACATTTATTTTTTTCTTCTTTAAATGCTTCCAATTCTTCATTCTTTTCGTGATTGTTACCGATTGTGCAGTGAGAATTTCATTTAGCAAAATCTCCCATCCTTCTTGGACATTTCTGTCCTTTTGAACTTCCAGCCATTAGACCTTTCCTACCCTTTTTCTGAGTCCATTAAAATCTGCCTTTCTGAAGTCCAAGGGTATGTGTCCACTTTCAGGATGGCCGGTGGTATCGCCGGAGCGGCTTAGCCGCTCTGCGGTAAGCCCCGCCCCCTTTCTGGGACACGATGATGCCGGATGTGTTCACAGCAGACATCCGGCATCATCACTCCCCACCATAGGGCCCTGTGCTATATCTTGCGGCGACGCAGCGTCGCCGCAAGATATACGGACATGCTGCGATCTGAAAAGACGCGCAGCATGTCCGGAGTCGCAGGGCCGCTGCGTGCGTGTTACCACGCATAGTGGAGACGGGATTTCATTAAATCCCCTCCACTATGCTGTAACATCTGGACGCTGCGTGTCTGACGCTGCGGCTCTATGCAGCGTCAGACACGCAGCGTTTCCTGCACGTGGACACATACCCCAAGGCCACATTCACACGCTCCTTTTTGTCCCTCGGGTTTTCCCGCAGCGGATTTGATAAATCTGCAGGGCAAACCCGCTGCGGTTATCCCTGCAGATTTATTGTGGTTTGTCCTGCGGGTCCCGCTGCGGGTTCCGCTGCGGGATTTACCCCTACTATTGATGCTGCATATGCAGCAATATGCAGCATCAATAGTAGTGTTAAAAATAATAAAATCATGGTATACTCACCCTCTGACGTCCCGATCTCCTGGGCGCTGCAGGCGGCGGTCCGGTTCCAAAGATGCTGTGCGACCAGGACCTTCGGTGACGTCACGGTCATGTGACCGCGACGTCACCGAAGGTCCTGGTCGCATAGCAAACCTGAGACCGGACGGCCGCGTGCAGCGCTGAGACTTCCGAGGGTGAGTATACATGATTTTTTATTTTAAATTTTTTTTTTTAATACAAATATGGTTCCCGGGGCCTGGAGGAGAGTCTCCTCTCCTCCACCCCGGGTATAACCCGCACATTATCCGCATTACTTCCCGCATGGTGGGCACAGCCCCATGCGGGAAGTAAGCGGATCAATGCATTTCTATGGGTGCAGAATCGCTGCGATTCTGCACAAAGAAGTGACATGGTCCTTTTTTTTTTCCGCAGCGATTCTGCGCGTTTTTTTTTCGGGTTTTTCCGCATCATGTGCACTGCGGTTTCTGTTTTCCATAGGGTAACATTGTACTGTACCCTGCATGGAGAACAGCTGCGGACCCGCAGCGGCAAAATCGCCGCGGTTCCGCAGTAAAAACTGCATAGTGTGAACATGGCCTAACTTTAAATCCTTCACCCTGGGCCATTTTTACATTTTTGTGTTTCTGTTGTTTGCTCCCCTTCTTCCCAGAGCCATAACTTTTTTATTTTTCCATCAACATGGCCATGTGAGCACGTTTTTTTGAGGGATGAGATGAAATTTTGATTGACACCATTGGTTTTACCATATGGTGTACTGAACAATGAAAGAAAAAAATGCAAATGCAGTGAAATTGCAAAAAAAGTGCAATTACACAATTTATTTTATTTAATTTTTTTTACCATGGTCACCAAATGCTAAAACTGACCTGTCATCATGATCCTTTTGGGTCATTACAAGTTCGTAGATACCAAACTTGTATAGGTTCTTTTTTATTAACCTCTTAGTGACAGAGCCAATTTGGTACTTAATGACCGAGCCAATTTTTGCAATTCTGACCACTGTCACTTTATGAGGTTATAACTCTGGAATGCTTCAACGGATCCCGCTGATTCTGAGAATGTTTTTTTGTGACATATTGTACTTCATGTTAGTGGTAACATTTCTTCGATATTACTTGCGATTATTTATGAAAAAAACGGAAATATGGCGAAAATTTTTAAAATTTTGCAATTTTCAAACTTTGTATTTTTATGCCCTTAAATCAGAGAGATATGTCATGAAAAATAGTTAATAAATAACATTTCCCACATGTCTACTTTACATCAGCACAATTTTGGAAACAAAATTTTTTTTTGTTAGGGAGTTATAAGGGTTAAAATTGACCAGCAATTTCTCATTTTTACAACACCTTTTTTTTTTTTAGGGACCACATCACATTTGAAGTCATTTTGAGGGGTCTATATGATAGAAAATAACAAAGTGTGATACCATTCTAAAAACTACACCCCTCAAGGTTCTCAAAACCACATTCAAGAAGTTTATTAACCCTTTACGTGCTTCACAGGAGCTGAAACAATGTGGAAGGAAAAAATTAACATTTTACTTTTTTTTGCAAACATTTTAATTCAGAACCATTTTTTTTATTTTCACAAGTGTAAAAACAGAAATGTAACCATAAATTTTGTTATGCAATTTCTCCTGAATACACCAATACCCCATATGTGGGAGTAAACCACTGTTTGTGCGCACCGCAGAACTTGGAAGTGAAGGAGCGCCATTTGACTTTTTCAATGCAGAATTGGCTGGAATTGAGATCGGACGCCATGTCACGTTTAGAGAGCCCCTGATGTGCCTAAACAGTGGAAACCCCCCACAAGTGACACCATTTTGGAAACTAGACCCCTTAAGGAACTTATCTAGATGTGTGGTGAGCACTTTTAACCCCCATGTGCTTCACAGAAGTTTATAACGTTGAGCCGTGAAAATAAAAAATCACATTTTTTCTACAAAAATTATCTTTTTGCCCCCCAATATTTATTTTCACAAGGGTAACAGGAGAAATTAGACCACAAAAGTTGTAGTGCAATTTCTCGAATACGTCGATACCCAATATGTGGGGGTAAACCACTGTTTGGGCGCACCGCAGAGCTTGGAAGAGAAGGAGTGCCGTTTTACTTTTTCAATGTAGAATTGTCTGGAATTGAGATCGGACGCCATGTCACGTTTGGAGAGCCCCTGATGTGCCTAAACAGTGGAAACCCCCCACAAGTGACCCCATTTTGGAAACTAGACCCCCCATGGAACTTATCTAGATGTGTGGTGAGAACTTTGAATGCCCAAGTGCTTCACAGAAGTTTAGAATGCAGAGTCGTGAAAAAAAAGAAAATTTCCACAAAAAAAGATTTTTTAGCCCCCAAGTTTTTATTTTCACAAGGGTAACAAGAGAAATCGGACCCCAAAAGTTGTTGCCCAATTTGTCCTGAGTATGCTGGTACCCCATATGTGGGGGTAAACCACTGTTTGGGCGCACGGCAGAGCTCGGAAGGAAGGAGCGCCGTTTTGGAAAGCAGACTTGGATAGAATGGTCTGCGGGCGTTATGTTGCGTTTGCAGAGCCCCTGATGTACCTAAACAGTAGAAACCTAGACCCCCCAAGGAACTTATCTAGTTGTGTGGTGAGAACTTTGCATTCTAATCTTCTGTGAAGCACTTGGGCATTCAGAGTTGTGAAAATAAAAAATATTTTTTTTTTCCACAAAAAAGATTTTGTAGCCCCTAAGTTTTTATTTTCACAAGGGTAACAGGAGAAATTGGACCCCAAAAGTTGTTGTCCAATTTATCCCGAGTACGCTGATGCCCCATATGTGGGGGTAACCCACTGTTTGGGCGCACGGCAGAGCTCAGAAGGGAGGGAGCACCATTTGACTTTTTGAGCGCAAAATTGGCTGTCGTGTTTGGAGACCCCCTGATGTACCTAAACAGTGGAAACCCCCCAATTCTAGCTCCAACCCTAACCCCAACACACCCCTAACCCTAATCCAACCCGATCCATAATCCTAATCACTAACCCTAACGATAATCACAACCCTTACCCCAAAACAACCCTAATGTCAACCCTAACCATAACCCTAATCAAAACCCTAAATCCAACACACCCCTAATCCTAATCTCAACCCTAACCTTAAACCTAGCCCTAATCCCAATACACCCCTAATCACAACCCTAACCTTTACCCTAATCCCAAACCTAACCCTAATCCCAAGCGTAACCCTAATGCCAACCCTAACCCTAATACCAACCCTAATCCAAACCCTAATCCCAACTCTAACCCTAACTTTAGCCCCAACGCTAGCCCTAACTTTAGCCCCCACCCTAACCCTAAGGCTACTTTCACACTTGCGTTGTTTGGCATCCGTCGCAATCCGTCGTTTTGGACAAAAAACGGATCCTGCAAATGTGCCCGCAGGATGCGTTTTTTGCCCATAGACTTGTATTGCCGACGGATCGTGACGGGTGGCCACACGTCGCGTCTGTCGTGCACTGGATCAGTTGTGTTTTGGCGGACCGTCGGCACAAAAAACGTTCAATGTAACTTTTTTTGTACGTGGCGTCTGCCATTTCTGACCGCGCATAACTCCGCCCCCTCCTCCCCAGGACATAGATTGGGCAGCGGATGCGTTGAAAAACTACATCTGCTGCCCACGTTATGCACAATTTTCACAATGTGCGTCGGTATGTTGGGCTGACGCATTGCGACGGCCCCGTACCGACGTAAGTGTGAAAGAACCATAACCCTAAATTTAGCCCCAACCCTAACCCTAAATTTATCCCCAACCCTAACCCTAAATTTAGCCCCAACCCTAACCCTAACCCTAGCCCTAACCCTAGCCCTAACCCTAGCCATAACCCTAGCCCTAACCATAGCCCTAACCCTAGCCCTAACCCTAACCCTAGCCCTAACCCTAATTTTAGTCCCAACTGCTCTTCTCCTGCCGGCCGGCAGATGGCGACAGATGGCGGGCGCACTGCACATGCGCCCGCCATTTTCTTTTGCCCAGAAGACCAGGAGGAGCAGCAGGAGGACCCAGGGACACTGGTGAGTATAATAGGGTCCCCGAATCCCCCTATTTCTCTGTCCTCTGATGTGCGATCACATCAGAGGACAGAGAATTACACTTTGCTTTTTTTTTTTTTTTTGCAGTCGCCGGTAAACAGTTAATTAAAACCGACTCCGATCATGTTCTTTGGGGTCTCGGCTACCCCCGGCAGCCGAGACCCCAAAGATTCTCACGGTGCCGGCCGGCGGGCGCACTGCGCATGCGCCCGCCATTTTGAAGATGGCGGCGCCCATCGGGAGCCACGAGGAGCACCGGGGGAGACAGGTAAGTATTGGGGGGCTACCTGGGACCCCATTTCTCTGTCTTCTGATGTGCGATCACATCGGAGGACAGAGAAATTAAAAAGAAATCGCGTTTTGGTTTTTTTTTGCGATCGCCGGTAAACGGTTAATTACCGGCGATCGCAAATGCGGGGTCGGTAAAAAAAAACCCAAATCATGTTCTCTGGGGGTCTCGGCAGCCGAGACCCCGGAGAAAATCCGACTCTGGGGGGCGCTATTTACTTTTTCCACAGCACCGTTAATGAACGGCGCTGTGGTTTAAGTACCCTTAGCGGCCGCCGTTAAAAGGTGTATCGGCGGTCGTTAAGGGGTTAAAGTGGTGAAAAAACAAACGTGCGTAATATTCCGAGACCAGTAGCGTCTCTATTTTTTGGGACCTGGGGCTGGGTGAGGGCTTATTTTTTGTGTGCCAAGCTGACATTTTTATTGATACCATTTTGGTGTAGATACATACAATGTTTTGATTGCCTGTTATTGCATTTTAATGCAATGTCGCGGCAGCCAAAAAAAGTAATTCTGGTGATTTGACTTTTTTTCTCATCACACCAGTGACGTCACCGCTGTGCTCTGCTTTACGGCCGGCGCTCACAGTCAGTGCGGGAAGCTGAAGGCGAGGGACGTGACCAGACACCGGAATGTAAGTATGTAGTGTTTTTTTTTTTTTACATTTACAATGGTAACCAGGGTAAACATCAGGTTACTAAGCGCGGCCCTGCGCTTAGTAACCCGATATTTACCCTGGTTACCAGTGAAGACGTCGCTGAATCGGCGTCACACACGCCGATCCAGAGATGACAGCGGGAGATCAGTGACCAAAATAAAGTTCTGATCATTCCCCAGCGACCAACGATCTCCCAGCAGGGGCCTGATCGTTGGTCGCTGTCACGCATAACGATTTCGGTAACGATATCGTTGCTACGTCACAAAAAGCAACGATATCGTTAATGATATCGTTATGTGTGACGGTTCCATTAATGTCTGGTTGGCAGATAGTGGCTTGTGTTCCTCCCAGTAGGGAATCCCCCATGACCACCACTCCCCTTTTCTTCACCACAGTGCTTCTTATTCTCCCTTCAAGAGGCTTTTGATTTCTTACTGGGGACTTCTTTGTAGGCAAAGCACTTTTTTTATGTACATTGTCATACTTGTCCTGCGTGAGAGCCTGGTAGTGGTTCTTCGGCGGTATGGGTGCTGATTGCCTCCTCATCCTCTGACTTCTTTGGGTCACATGCTTCCATTTCTCATCTTCTGCAGGTGCATTGAAAGGTGTTTCTCTTTGAACATTCTGGATAGATTTTTCTACTCTGTCATTAGCGTCTGCAGGAACACTAAAAAGTTCTTCTCTTGCAACATTCTGAAGAGATTCTTCTGCTCGGTCAGGAAATCCTCATCTTCTCTCCTGAAGACTTTGCACCTTTTCCTCTAACAGAGTCACAAGCTTGCATTTTCTGGCACATAAAGTTTGTCTTTTCCTCTGGCAAGACTGTAAACATATAGCACACACTGCAGCACACCACATGGGTAATCTCCTTCTCCATGTTAAACAAAACGAATTTCTGTGGAATCACCATAAAGATTTGACTATTCCCTCCAAGTAGTTCGATCTATCTACACCCAAAGATCCTTAGTCTTGTGACAACTCTTCACTCTTCCCAGAATGCACCAGGAATAGGCAAATTATCGCCCTTGAGCTTCAATTCTTTGCGATCTTCTAATAAGCTAGGACTATAAGGACAGGAGGTTGCGAGACGCTGACAGCAGTGTGTCACGCACTCTTACTACCAGGAGCAGGATCTTTGATTTTATTGCTAGGACGGTGTCCCCCGTTTCCCCCCTGCTGTCCCCATCTCCTTCTCTTATGACTCCTGGGGATCTGCTCTATAGGTGGAAAGGCAGACGAAGCGCTCTGCTCTGTTGCTCTGAGCGGAGCATTGGGGCCTCTCCTAACATCATGCGCAGTGCACTTAAATAAAAGAAGCTGCAAGTTTTCGGTGTTTTTTGATGTCCCGGGTGCATCCGCCAGCCCTGGCTCAGCTATTCTCCTGCCCTTGGAAGGAAAAGTAGATGTAAATCCACACTGCCATAGGTCCAATATGTGATAGAAGACCAAGAGTATTTTAATGCGCTTTTTTATTTGGAAACTCGTTTTGAAGTATTCATACTTACCGTAATTAGGACAAACTTCGAAACGCATGGACCACTGGCAGCTCAGATTTACATCCACTTTCCCCTCCAAGTTTTCATCTTATTACTCATAGTAGATCTGCAGCAGCCTATTTCAACAACCCCATAAGGTGAGCACATCCTGTTTTTATATAAAGACCAACATCAAATCTATTGAGATCCTGGAACAACAAAAACAATCTATGAAAAATAAGATCCTGTCCCAAATCACCCTATGCCCATGTGAAAAATAAACACAATAAAAAATGGAAACAAAAATAGACAAAATGAAAAAAACTAAATAATAACAATGTAGCAGGAATTATTTTTGATATTCGGGGCTATAGTGAGTATCAAGCCACCACAAAAATATCCCTATTTATGGACAAATGTCCTTATACAAATCAACAAGAAATACGGGCAAAAAAGGATGTAATGATGGTGCATTGTATCTCATTGTTCTACTGCATGATAGCAAAGAAAATAGGACGGGGCTCAGCAGCAGAAAGGCTTTCTTTCAACTAACAATAACAGCAATACATGCACTCAGTAATTTATGTTGGTGTCAAATCTACATCAAATATAGTATATTAGCCATATACTCATCTGAGCCGTAGCTTGTCATACTCTCAGCAGAGACACCCGTCCAAAAACAGAGTCATTGGTCACTCTTTGCCAAAACCGACATCCCTGAGCAATGCCCGACGTGTTTCCCCCCATGGGAATAACGGGGGTTCATAAGGGGATAATCACCATGAAAATAAAGATAAAGAGAGGCTAAAAGCCGTCCACTCATCAAGTCCTTTTAACTGTGTGTAATGCGCGCGCCATCCCGAAATGCATTCTGGGAGTGAGATCACAAAAATGGCGACATGGAGCCCAAATGCGTACTGTAGAAAACAGTGTGGGACGCTGATGCCTGGGAAGCCGCTCCGGAAGTGACACACTGGAACGCAGATGCGGTCCACCATGCGAGGTAGTACTTAAAACCGAAAATAAGGGCGGACCGCAGATGCCCAAACTAGCGGAGCGCAGATATAGTTAACCAATAGAGCGGTAGTATTACTATAAATCAAGGGCAAGTGACTTTTATCACAACAGTGCTCCACAATCAAAAACCCTAATAGAATATCCCACATGTAATTATTGGACTGGCAAGAGGACTAACACAGGTAGGAAACCTGTGCGGACAAAAACAAAAACGGAACTTAAATGGAAGAAACACAATGCAATTATCATCAACAATATGACCTAATCAATTCTAATATAAATATACCTGGCAGTACAAAGTTCTCTTTTTATTACATACTAGCTGAAGAGCCCGGCGTTGCCTGGGCATAGTAAATATCTGTGGTTAGTTATAGCACCACACTTCCCTTATTTTCCCATCACGTCTCTCATTTTCCCAATCACATCTTTCATTTTCCCCCTCACATCTCTCATTTTCTCCCTCACACCTCTCATTTTCTCCCTCACTCCTTATTTTCCCCCTCACTCCTTATTTTCCCCCTCACTCCTTATTTTCCCCCTCACTCCTCTCATTCCCCCCTAACACTTGTCATTTCGACCTCACATCTGTCATTTTCTGATCACTCCACTATTTTCCCTCACTCCTCTCATTTTGCACTCACACCTTTTCATTTTCACCTCACACCTCTCATTTTCACCTCAGAATATACATGTTTATCATCTCCCTTATATATAGTATACACCTGTATGTCATCTCCTGTATATAGTATATACCTGTATGTCATCTCCCCTGTATATAGTATATACCTGCTGTGTGTCATCTCCCCTGTATATAGCATATACCTGTATGTCATCTCCTCTTATATATAGTATATACCTGTATGTCATCTCCTGTATATAGTATATACCTGTGTGTCATCTCCCCTGTATATAGTATATATCTGTGTCATCTCCTCCTGTATATAGTATATACCTGTATGTCATCTTCTATATATAGCATATACCTGTATGTCATCTCCTCCTGTATATAGTATATACCTGTAGGTCATCTGCTCCTGTATATAGTATATACCTGTATGTCATCTCCTCCTGTATATATATGTACCTGTATGTCATCTCCTCCTCTATATAGTATATACCTGTGTGTCATCTCTCCTGTATATAGTATATATCTGTGTGTCATCTCCCCTGTATATAGTATATACCTGTGTGTCATCACCTCCTGTATTAGACCTCGTTCACACATTATTTGCTCAGTATTTTTACCTCAGTATTTGTAAGCTAAATTGGCAGCCTGATAAATCCCCAGCCAACAGGAAGCCCTCCCCCTGGCAGTATATATTAGCTCACACATACACATAATAGACAGGTCATGTGACTGACAGCTGCCGTATTTCCTATATGGTACATTTGTTGCTCTTGTAGTTTGTCTGCTTATTAATCAGATTTTTATTTTTGAAGATAATACCAGACTTGTGTGTGTTTTAGGGCGAGTTTCGTTTGTCAAGTTGTGTGTGTTGAGTTGCGTGTGGCGACATGCATGTAGCGACTTTTGTGGGATGAGTTTTGTGTGGCAACATGCGTGTAGCAACTTTTTGTGTGTCAAGTTGCATGTGACAGGTTAGTGTAGCAAGTTGTGTACAGCAAGTTTTGCGCATGGCGAGTTTTGCGCGTGGCGAGTTTTATGTGTGGTGCCTTTTGAGTATGTGCAAGTTTTGTGTGAGGCAACTTTTGCATGTGTTGCAACTTTTGTGCATGTGGCAATTTTTCCGCGTGTGCAAGTTTTGCGTGTGGTGAGTTTTCCATGAGGTGAGTTTTGCACTTGTGGCGAGTTTTGCGTGAGCCTAGTTTTTGCATGTGGCGAGTTTTGCGCGTGGCGAGTTTTGAGCGGCGACTTTTGTGTTTTGACTTTTATGTGGCGAGGTTGGTGTATGTGTGGTGAAATGTGTGCTGAGGGTGGTATATGTGTTCAAGCACGTGGTAGTGTGTGGCGCATTTTGTGTGTGTTCATATCCCCGTGTGTGGTGAGTATCCCATGTCGGGGCCCCACCTTAGCAACTGTACAGTATATACTCTTTGGCGCCATCGCTCTCACTCTTTAAGTCCCCCTCGTTCACATCTGGCAGCTGTCAATTTGCCTCCAACACTTTTCCTTTCAGTTTTCTCCATTATGTAGATAGGGGCAAAATTGTTTGGTGAATTGGAAAGCACGGGGTTAAATTTCCACCTCACAACATAGCCTATGATGCTCTCAGGGTCCAGACGTGTGACTGTGCAAAATTTTGTGGCTGTAGCTGCGATGCCTCCAACACTTTTCCTTTCACTTTTTTCCCCATTATGTAGATAGGGGCAAAATTGTTTGGTTAATTGGAACACGCGGGGTTAAAATTTCGCCTCACAACATAGCCTATGACGCTTTCGGGGTCCAGACGTGTGACTGTGCAAAATTTTGTGGCTGTAGCTGCGACGGTGCAGATGCCAATCCCGGACATACACACACACACACACATTCAGCTTTATATAGTAGATAAATGGTACTAGATGAAGCTAGTGAAGGACAACTGTTCATTGAGACCCAAAGAAGGACTCATTGACTTAAGCAGATACATCCATCTAGTTTCCCTTTGGACAATCCTCCTATCCCAGTCTCCTTGTCTCACAGAGGGGGAAATGACTTCTATAACAACAAGATCACCCTGATGTATTTAATTCACATGTTGTGCCAGGGGCGTATCTCTGTCTTTTCCAGTATCACCCAGGTGTTCCCCAATACGTACACGTAGTTCTCATTTTGTTTTGCCCACGTAATCTTTTGGGCAGGTACACCTGCAGAGACATACCACCCAAAAAGAGCAGTGCCCACATTTAAAGGTGCCAACTGATCTATTTTCCAACCAGGTGTTCGGTTTTCTTGGCGGGACAAAATGACTGTGGACAACCATGTCTCTAATGATTTCCCCCTCCCGTAGGTGACAGATGGGTATGGTGAAATACAATCACATACATCGGGGTCTGAGCTCAAAATCTGCCAGTGTCTCCTAAGTAGGTCATAAACCTTAATCGATTGGTCATCAAAGGTACCAATGAGACGTGTGATAGATTCCGTGTCCTGTTTCATTTTGGGTATCAAGAGTGACGCCCTATTGGTATTATATGCAGCACCAGAAACATCTTGTTTTTACTTATTAGTTTTAAACTGGATGAGATCCTATTGCGCTCATGGTTGTTCCAGCTATTACTTCACTCATTGGTCTGCCCTTGTCATTTGGGCTGAGATGCAGTACCATACACAACCTGTAGACCGATGTGGCGCTGTCTCTTGAAAGCAGCCAGGTTTATAAAGGGACTTTGGGATTTTCTGGAATTAGGATTATACAGAATAGGAAGAGACTGCGCTGGACTTGTAGTTCTCCACATTTCAGGGCAGATGGTGCGTTCTCCCTATGAACTCCAGTTGCCCTTTTCATATTGCATAATACAAGGACATCGAGCTGCAGCAGGGATTAGGTTGTACCCAGTCCGGCCTTGGGTGCGGGGAGGGAACAGCTGCCGCTTATCATAGCCCTGATCAATAAAACATTTTTAAGCCGCAGTATCAGAATATACATTGGGGTCGGAGACCAGGAAGACATTACACAAAGTGACACATGACAGGTCATCTGGGGACCCAACCACAGGGTGGTCCTTGGGGAATTCTGCAAATTATTAGTTAGTTTACTTGAAGGGTCACAACAGCGTGCAGTCCTATATAAAGTTTCAATGTAAAGTTCTGCAACTTTCAGACTTTTTGTTTGAATTTCTCCCTAATTTTAAGTGCCGTTATTGCATTGAACATTGTCGTACACCCAGAATAATATCCCGACCACGTTCTGCTCCACAGCTGGAGGGTTGTTACAGTATACACAAGGGTATAGGGGGTACAGATAGCAGATGCACTGCAGCTGTGGTGCCTAATAAAGTGCAAGGGCTCCTCCGCTACTTAGGAAGACCCCATTCTTCAATATGGTGGGAGATATTGGGGTCCCAGTTACATGTAATGTTAAAATCTTAAACAGCATAAGTCACCCACCTACCCTGATACACATTGACAAGCCATAAGCTGTGTATTCATCAACATATATAATGTTTTCATTCACTGACAGCAAGCGGACATCTTGGATGTAAAACACAAGATTCATTTGAAAACTGCAGAAATGTATATAGAGGGGACAGAACCAGCACTAAGTGCATAATAACATTATGGCTCATGCAGGTCATCCATGACCACCCGTGATGTTGAGGACTGGACGCAGGGCAGACTTCTATTCCTGTGCAGATAGGGAGAGATTGTGTAAAGATCTGAACCTTAAGTGACTTCTGGATAATTACTCCATGCACATAACGAATAATACCAAGTATCAAGCTTCATATCCCCCCTCAAATAGCACAGCCACAGCTACAGTTACATTATTCAATACTTCTATAGATTTTGTGCAGCGCTCAGTGATTATCACAGGAACATCAGCTCCGGTCAAATTACAGGTAAAAGACGAATGCTAGAAAATCGATAGTGAAACACCACTAGTTATTATCAATGCAATGAAAATAGGTTCCCTATTCTGAATATCTCTTTATTAACTTTCTTCTGATACAGAGCTCCAAATCCCCCACAGGTGGGAGCTCCCTGTATACAGAGATAGATAAGATCCTATCATCAGCCACCACTAGGGAGAGCTCCCTGTATACAGAGATACATGATAAGATCCAGTCTGCAACCACCACTAGGGGGAGCTCCCTGTATACAGAGATACATGATAAGATCCAGTCTGCAACCACCACTAGGGGGAGCTCCCTGTATACAGAGATACATAATAAGATTCTGTTTGCAGCCACCACTAGGGGGAGCTCCCTGTATACAGAGATACATAATAAGATCCAGTCTGCAACCACCACTAGGGGGAGCTCCCTCTATACAGAGATACATATGAATCTGTCTGCAGCGACTACTAGGGGGAGCTCCCTGTATACAGAGATACATGATAAGATCCTGTCTGCAGCCACCAGTATGGGGAGCTCCCTGTATACAGAGATACATGATAAAATCCTGTCTTCAGTCACCACTAGGGGGAGCTCCCTGTATACAGGGACACATGATAAGATCCTGTCTTCAGTCACGACTAGGGGGAGCTCCCTGTATACAGAGATACATTATAAGATTCTGTCTGCAGCCACCACTAGGGGGATCTTTCTGTGTACAGAAATACATTATAAGATTCTGTTTGCAGCCACCACTAGGGGGAGCTCCCTGTATACAGAATATATATGATAATATCCTGTCTTCAGTCACCACTAGGGGGAGCTTTCTGTATACAGAGATACATAAGATTCTATCTACAGCCACCACTAGGGGATCTCCCTGTATACAGAGATACATGATAAGATTCTATCTGCAGCCACCACTAGGAGGAGCTCCCTGTATAGAGATACATGATAAGATCCTGTCTGCAGACACCACTAGGGGGTGCTCCCTGTATACAGAGATACATAAGTTTCTGACTGCAGCCACTGTTATGAAAGGTAATTCAGTACCACAATGGACATAGAGGTCAGCGCACATACAGTGACCTGGCAATAACCCAAAAAACAAGAACGAGCTCTGAGACGTGGGAACTCTGTTGACCGCAATCCCTAATCCTCTCCAACCACACTAAAGGCAGCCGTGGATTGCGCCTAACGCTCCCTATGCAACTCGGCACGGCCTGAGAAACTAGCTAGCCTGAAGATAGAAAATAAGCCTACCTTGCCTCAGAGAAATACCCCAAAGGAAAAGGCAGCCCCCACATATAATGACTGTGAGTTAAGATGAAAAGACAAACGTAGAGATGAAATAGATTTAGCAAAGTGAGGCCCAACTTTCTGAACAGAGCGAGGATAGGAAAGGTAACTTTGCGGTCAACACAAAACCCTACAAAAACCACGCAAAGGGGGCAAAAAGACCCTCCGTACCGAACTAACGGCACGGAGGTACACCCTCTGCGTCCCAGAGCTTCCAGCAAGCAGTAAAAAACAAATTGACAAGCTGGACGGAAAAAAACAGCAAACAAATAGCAAAGAGTAACTTAGCTATGCAGAGCAGCAAGCCACAGGAACGATCCAGGAGGAAACAGGTCCAATACTAGAACATTGACTGGAGGCCAGGATCAAAGCACTAGGTGGAGTTAAATAGAGCAGCACCTAACGACTTCACCACATCACCTGAGGAAGGAAACTCAGAAGCCGCAGTACCACTTTCCTCCACCAACGGAAGCTCACAGAGAGAACCAGCCGAAGTACCACTTGTGACCACAGGAGGGAGCTCTGCCACAGAATTCACAACAGTACCCCCCCCTCCCTTGAGGAGGGGTCACCGAACCCTCACCAGAGCTCCCAGGACGACCAGGATGAGCCATATGAAAGGCACGAACAAGATCGGGAGCATGGACATCAGAGGCAAAGACCCAGGAATTATCTTCCTGAGCATAACCCTTCCACTTAACCAGATACTGGAGTCTCCGCCTTGAAACACGAGAATCCAAAATCTTCTCCACAATATACTCCAACTCCCCCTCCACCAAAACCGGGGCAGGAGGATCAACAGATGGAACCATAGGTGCCACGTATCTCCGCAACAATGACCTATGGAATACGTTATGTATAGAAAAAGAATCTGGAAGGGTCAGACGAAAAGACACAGGATTAAGAACCTCAGAAATCCTATACGGACCAATAAAACGAGGTTTAAACTTAGGAGAGGAAACCTTCATAGGAATATGACGAGAAGATAACCAAACCAAGTCCCCAACCCGAAGTCGGGGACCCACACAGCGTCTGCGATTAGCGAAACGTTGAGCCTTCTCCTGGGACAAAGTCAAATTGTCCACTACATCAGTCCAAATCTGCTGCAACCTGTCCACCACAGTATCCACACCAGGACAGTCCGAAGACTCAACCTGCCCTGAAGAGAAACGAGGATGGAACCCAGAGTTGCAGAAAAACGGTGAAACCAAGGTAGCCGAGCTGGCCCGATTATTAAGGGCGAACTCAGCCAAAGGCAAAAAGGACACCCAGTCATCCTGATCAGCAGAAACAAAGCATCTCAGATATGTTTCCAAGGTCTGATTGGTTCGTTCGGTCTGGCCATTCGTCTGAGGATGGAAAGCCGAGGAAAAAGACAAGTCAATGCCCATCCTACCACAAAAGGCTCGCCAAAACCTCAAAACAAACTGGGAACCTCTGTCAGAAACGATATTCTCTGGAATGCCATGTAAACGAACCACATGCTGGAAAAACAATGGCGCCAAATCAGAGGAGGAAGGCAATTTAGACAAGGGTACCAAATGGACCATCTTAGAGAAGCGATCACAGACCACCCAAATGACTGACATCTTTTGAGAGACGGGAAGATCTGAAATAAAATCCATAGAGATATGTGTCCAAGGCCTCTTCGGGACCGGCAAGGGCAAAAGCAACCCACTGGCACGAGAACAGCAGGGCTTAGCCCGAGCACAAATCCCACAGGACTGCACAAAAGTACGCACATCCCGCGACAGAGATGGCCACCAAAAGGATCTAGCCACTAACTCTCTGGTACCAAAGATTCCAGGATGACCGAACAATGAACCTCAGAGATAACTTTATTCGTCCACCTATCAGGGACAAACAGTTTCTCCGCTGGGCAACGATCAGGTTTATTAGCCTGAAATTTTTGCAGCACCCGCTGCAAATCAGGGGAGATGGCAGACACAATTACTCCCTCTTTGAGGATACCCGCCGGCTCAGATACACCCGGAGAGTCGGGCACAAAACTCCTAGACAGAGCATCCGCCTTCACATTTTTAGAGCCCGGAAGGTATGAAATCACAAAGTCAAAATGGGCAAAAAACAACGACCAACGAGCTTGTCTAGGATTCAACCGCTTGGCGGACTCGAGATAAGTCAAGTTCTTATGATCAGTCAAGACCACCACGCGATGCTTAGCTCCTTCAAGCCAATGACACCACTCCTCGAATGCCCACTTCATGGCCAGCAACTCTCGATTGCCCACATCATAATTTCGCTCAGCAGGCGAAAACTTCCTGGAAAAGAAGGCGCATGGTTTCATCACCGAGCAATCAGAACTTCTCTGCGACAAAACAGCCCCTGCTCCAATCTCAGAAGCATCAACCTCAACCTGGAACGGAAGCGAAACATCTGGTTGACACAACACAGGGGCAGAAGAAAAACGACGCTTCAACTCTTGAAAAGCTTCCACCGCAGCAGAAGACCAATTGACCACATCAGCACCTTTCTTGGTCAAATCGGTCAATGGTTTAGCAATACAAGAAAAATTGCAGATGAAGCGACGATAAAAATTAGCAAAGCCCAGGAACTTTTGCAGACTTTTCAGAGATGTCGGCTGAGTCCAATTATGGATGGCTTGGACCTTAACAGGGTCCATCTCGATAGTAGAAGGGGAAAAGATGAACCCCAAAAATGAAACCTTCTGAACACCAAAGAGACACTTTGATCCCTTCACAAACAAAGAATTAGCACGCAGGACCTGAAACACCGTTCTGACCTGCTTCACATGAGACTCCCAATCATCCGAGAAGATCAAAATGTCATCTAAGTACACAATCAGGAATTTATCCCGGTACTCTTGGAAGATGTCATGCATAAAGGACTGAAACACTGATGGAGCATTGGCAAGTCCGAACGGCATTACTAGATACTCAAAATGGCCCTCGGGCGTATTAAATGCAGTTTTCCACTCATCGCCTCGCTTAATACGCACAAGATTATACGCACCACGAAGATCTATCTTGGTGAACAAACTAGCCCCCTTAATCCGAGCAAACAAATCAGATAACAATGGCAAGGGGTACTGAAATTTAACCGTGATCTTATTTAGAAGGCGGTAATCTATACAAGGTCTCAGTGAACCATCCTTCTTGGCTACAAAAAAGAACCCTGCTCCTAATGGCGACGATGACGGGCGAATATGCCCCTTCTCTAAAGACTCCTTCACATAACTCCGCATAGCGGCGTGCTCAGGCACAGATAAATTAAACAGTCGACCTTTTGGGAATTTACTACCAGGAATCAAATCGATAGCACTTGGACTTGGGCTCATCAAATAAATCCCGGTAATCAGACAAGAACTCAGGAACCTCAGAAGGGGTGGATGACGAAATAGTCAGAAATCACCATGTACCCCCTGACAACCCCAGCTGGACACCGACATGGATTTCCAATCTAATACTGGATTATGGACTTGTAGCCATGGCAACCCCAACACGACCACATCATGCAGATTATGCAACACCAGAAAGCGAATAACCTCCTGATGTGCAGGAGCCATGCACATAGTCAGCTGGGTCCAGTACTGAGGCTTATTCTTGACCAAAGGCGTAGCCTCAATTCCTCTCAATGGAATAGGACACTGCAAGGGCTCCAAGAAAAACCCACAATGCCTAGCATACTCCAAGTCCATCAAATTCAGAGCAGCGCCTGAGTCCACAAATGCCATGACAGAATATGATGACAAAGAGCAGATCAAGGTAACAGACAGAAGAAATTTTGACTGTACCGTACCAATGGTGGCAGACCTAGCCAACCGCTTAGTGCGCTTAGGATAATCAGAGATAGCATGAGTGGAATCACCACAGTAGAAACACAGCCCATTCAGACGTCTGTGTTCTTGCCGTTCAACTCTGGTCAAAGTCCTATCGCACTGCATAGGCTCAGGTTTAAGCTCAGGTAATACCGCCAAATGGTGCACAGATTTACGCTCGCGCAAGCGTCGACCGATCTGAATGGCCAAAGACATAGACTCATTCAGACCAGCAAGCATAGGAAATCCCACCATGACATCCTTAAGGGCTTCAGAGAGACCTTTTCTGAAAATAGCTGCGAGCGCACCTTCATTCCACTGAGTGAGTACGGACCACTTTCTAAATTTCTGACAATATACCTCTATTTCATCCTGACCCTGACACAGAGCCAGCAAATTCTTCTCTGCCTGATCCACAGAATTAGGCTCATCGTACAGCAATCCGAGCGCCAGGAAAAATGCATCGATATTACTTAATGCAGGATCTCCTGACGCAAGAGAAAATGCCCAGTCCTGAGGGTCGCCACGCAAAAAAGAAATAACGATCCTAACTTGTTGAACTGGGTCACCAGAGGAGCGAGGTTTCAAAGCCAGAAATAGTTTACAATTATTTTTGAAACTCAGAAATGTAGTTCTATCTCCAAAAAACAAATCAGGAATAGGAATTCTCGGTTCTAACATAGAATTCTGAACCATAAAGTCTTGAATACTTTGTACTCTTGCCGTGAGCTGATCCACACATGAAGACAGACCTATAATGTCCATTGCTACACCTGTGTCCTGAACCACCCAAATGTCTAGGGGAAAAAAAAGGCAAAACACAGTGCAAAGAAAAAAAAATGGTCTCAGAACTTCTTTTTTCCCTCTATTGAGAATCATTAGTACTTTTGGCCTCCAGTACTGTTATGAAAGGTAATTCAGTACCACAATGGACATAGAGGTCAGCGCACATACAGTGACCTGGCAATAACCCAAAAAACAAGAACGAGCTCTGAGACGTGGGAACTCTGTTGACCGCAATCCCTAATCCTCTCCAACCACACTAAAGGCAGCCGTGGATTGCGCCTAACGCTCCCTATGCAACTCGGCACGGCCTGAGAAACTAGCTAGCTTGAAGATAGAAAATAAGCCTACCTTGCCTCAGAGAAATACCCCAAAGGAAAAGGCAGCCCCCACATATAATGACTGTGAGTTAAGATGAAAAGACAAACGTAGAGATGAAATAGATTTAGCAAAGTGAGGCCCAACTTTCTGAACAGAGCGAGGATAGGAAAGGTAACTTTGCGGTCAACACAAAACCCTACAAAAACCACGCAAAGGGGGCAAAAAGAACCTCCGTACTGAACTAACGGCACGGAGGTACACCCTCTGCATCCCAGAGCTTCCAGCAAGCAGTAAAAAACAAATTGACAAGCTGGACGGAAAAAAACAGCAAACAAATAGCAAAGAGTAACTTAGCTATGCAGAGCAGCAAGCCACAGGAACGATCCAGGAGGAAACAGGTCCAATACTAGAACATTGACTGGAGGCCAGGATCAAAGCACTAGGTGGAGTTACATAGAGCAGCACCTAACGACTTCACCACATCACCTGAGGAAGGAAACTCAGAAGCCGCAGTACCACTTTCCTCCACGAACGGAAGCTCACAGAGAGAACCAGCCGAAGTACCACTTGTGACCACAGGAGGGAGCTCTGCCACAGAATTCACAACAAGCCACCACTAGAGGGAACTCCCTGAATATAGAGATACATGATAAGATCCTGTCTGCAACCACCACTAGGGGGAGCTCCCTGTATACAGAGATACATAAGATTCTGACTGCAGCCACCACTAGAGGGAGCTCCCTGAATACAGAGATACATGATAAGATCCTGTCTGCAGCCACCACTAGGGGGAGCTCCCTGTATACAGAGATACATGATAAGATCCTGTCTGCAGCCACCACTAGGGGAGCTCGCTGTATACAGAGATAAATGATAAGATCCTGTCTGCAGCCACCACTAGGGGGAGATCCCTGTATACAGAGATACATGATAAGAATCTGTCTGTAGCCACCTCTAGGGGGAGCTCCCTGTATACAGAGATACATGATAAGATTCTGTCTGCAGCCACCACTAGGGGAGCTCGCTGTATACAGAGATAAATGATAAGATCCTGTCTGCAGCCACCACTAGGGGGAGATCCCTGTATACACAGATACATGATAAGATCCTGTCTGCAGCCACCACTAGGGGAGCTCGCTGTATACAGAGATAAATGATAAGATCCTGTCTGCAGCCACCACTAGGGGGAGATCCCTGTATACACAGATATATGATAAGATCCTGTCTGCAGCCACCACTAGGGGGAGCTCCCTGTATACAGAGATACATGATAAGATTCTGTCTGCAGCCACCACTAGGGGCTGCTCCCTGTATGCAGAGATACATAAGATTCTGTCTGCAGCCACCACTAGAGGGAGCTCCCTGTATATAGAGATGCATGATAAGATCCTGTCTGCAACCACCACTAGGGGGAGCTCCCTTTATACAGAGATAAATGATAAGATCCTGTCTGCAGCCACCACTAGGGGGAGCTCCCTGTTTACAGAGATACATGATAAGATTCTGTCTGCAGCCACCACTAAGGGGAGCACTCTGTATACAGAGATACATGGTAGGATCCTGTCTGCAGCCACCACTAGGGGGAGCTTTCTGTATACAGAGATACATGATAAGATCCTGTCTGCAGTCATCAGTAGGGGGAGCTCCCTCTATATACAGAGAGGCCTACTACATTCTATAATGAATAGTTCTGTAGCTTTTATTGCACTCTTTGGGTTTCAATTCATGTTAAGATCAGTGAATGGTGACATTTATGAGCAATAGGCTGGCATAGATACTTTTCCTAGCTACAGCTGCTACAGTTGAATCCAGTCTAGACAATCTCTCTCCTTTCCTAGAAAGCTCCCTGGCTCGAGTTCATAAGAGGCGCCCTCTGCTGGTTGTCCTCATATGAACTCGAGCCTGGGAGCTTTCTAGGATAGTTCCCACGATCTAGGAACAGCCAGCAGAGGGCGCCTCACCGCAAATGCAGGTAAATATAGGTCAATTACCTACTTTACCTTCATTCCCCGGGGTTTTGCAGACATGAGCAATGTTGCATTAGCAAAGCTCGTGGCTGCAAAATATTTTAACCCCTTCAGATGGATTTACATCGTTGGACTTTACAGATCTGCGGAAGGTAAGGATATTGTTGGTTTATTATGTTTTTTTTGGTACAGAACGAGGGTCTTCAGTGATTGGATTGGGCGTTCAATAAAATATTACAACAACCTTTGTTTTTATTTCATTAAAATAATTTTTAATAATGTGTTTGTGTATTTTTTTAACCTTTTACTAGTATTGGATTAATCATGGATAGGTGTCATAATTGACGCCTCTCCATTATTAATCTGGCTTAATGTCACCTTACAATAGCAAGGTGGCATTAACCCTTCATTACCCCATATCCCACCGCTACACGGGAATGGGAAGAGAGTGGCCAAGTGCCAGAATAGGCGCATCTTCCAGATGTGCCTTTTCTGGGGTGGCTGGGGGCAGGTGTTTTTAGCCGGGGGGGGGGGGGGGGCAATAACCGTGGACCCTCTCCAGGGTATTAATATCTGCCCTCAGTCACTGGCTTTACCACCATTTAACCCCTTAATTTACTAGCTAGAATGGCCAAATTTTGCATATACACACTACTGACATTAGTAGTGTGGAATATGCAAAAAAAAAGGGGATATGACATGGTTTACTGTATGTAAACCATGGCTCATATCATGACGGGTTTTAGGAAGGAGAAAGCAAAAGCCGGTAATTGAATTACCGGCTTTAAAGCTGTCTAGCGCTGGAAGAAATATTAATATATATATATATATATATATATATATATATATATATATATATATATGTGTGTCTACTGACACCGCAATGAATTACCGGCTTTTCTCTCTAACACCGCTGCGTATTTCTTGCAAGTCACACTGCTGGTCCGTGTGTGATCCGTATTTTTGGGGCTTCCATAGACATTCATTGACGTTTAATTTGCGCAATACGGTGACAAACGCAGCATGCTGCGATTTTCTACGGCCGTAGAAAGCCGTATAATACTGATCAGTTTAATACGGCAGATAGGAGCAGGGGCATAGAGAATAATAGTAACATAGTAACATAGTAACATAGTTAGTAAGGCCGAAAAAAGACATTTGTCCATCCAGTTCAGCCTATATTCCATCATAATAAATACCCAGATCTACCGTATTGTGCCGTATGTTTTGCGAGTTTTACGGACGTAGTTTCTGCGCTCTTACGTCCGTAAAACTCGCAAGTGTGAAGCCGGCCTTAGGCTAGGATGCGGGATGTTTACAGGATTCTTACTACTAGATACAATTGCAACAAAACAATCCATCTGCTCTGAGAATAAATTATTTCGTTTTCAAATCTGTGGATATTAAGATTGTGGCAATTCCTTCATGAAGAGCAAGGATCTTTAATTATTTGCTTTGTTTCATATTTTCATAATTTTTAGAGTTTAGCAACTTGTTACTAGAAGTTTTTATTGCAGATTGGTTACCCAATTAGTCATGGATTGAAAAAAAACACAAAAAATCAAAACACACAGAGCAGCTACTAGAACAGCATGACCTTTGTTCCCTGGCTGTATGTGGTACTGACGTTTAGTCCTATTCAGTGGATAGTAGCTGCAGTACTACATACAACCTCTGAGCAGAGGTGGCGCTGTTTATGGGAGCAATGATGCAGGATGCGTCACAGCTGCCAGTGATGGGTGATGATGGAGAGAACTTTCAGAGCAGTACAGGAGACGTCTGCACCTGGAGTGTTTGTCATCGGCCATTCTCTGCAATGCGCCGATGTAATTTACAAATAGCCGGTTACAAGAGGCAGAGAAGAAATGTTGGGGCCAAAAGTTCACCATTCATTATAATAAATAATAATAATTATTATTTATATAGCGCCAACATATTCCGCAGCACTTTACAATTAAGCGGGGACATGTACAAACAATAAATTTGGTACGAGTTAAGACAATTTAAACAGTGACATTGTCCCTGCTCGCAAGCTTACAATCTACAAGGAAATGGGGGGACACAATAGGTGAAAAGTGATTATAATAAATAGGGATTTTCATACAAAGCTGCATGATCCGGTCATCAGCCCGTGTGTTTAAAGGGAACCTGTCACCCCGTTTTTTGAGATTGAGCTATAAATACTGTTAAATAGGGCCTGCGCTGTGTGTTCCTATAGTGTATGTAGTGTACCCCGATTCCCCATGTATGCTGAGAAATAACTTACCAAAGTCGCCGTTTTCGCCTGTCAATCAGGCTGGTCAGGTCGGGAGGGCGTGGTGACATCGCTGGTTCTTCCTCAGCTTTACGTTGGTGGCGTAGTGGCGTAGTGGTGAAGACACAGCGCGCGATCTGCGCTGTCATCCCTTTCGTCGGTGGGGGCGGCCATCTTCCTGGGGCCGCGCGTGCGCAGATCGAGTGCTCTGCTGCACGGGGCTTCAGGAAAATGGCCGCGGGATGCCGCGCGTGCGCATTAGAGATCGCGGCGGCCATTTTCCCAAAGCCGAGATACTCTTTGGTAAGTTATTTCTCAGCATACATGGGGAATCGGGGTACACTACATACACTATAGGAACACACAGCGCAGGCCCTATTTAACAGTATTTATAGCTCAATCTCAAAAAACGGGGAGACAGGTTCCCTGTAAGTGCAATAGTCAAGTATCAAGTGCAGTTATCGTGTGCATGGAGGGTGTGGAGACAGAAGAATAGTAGGGTGCAGATTCAGGATAATATTTGGAAGGAGGGAACAGGACAAAGTTAGTTTACTGAGTAGTTGATGTGGTAGGCTTGTTTGAAGAGATGGGTTTTCAAAGCGCGCTTGAATAGGTTGGGGCTGGGTATCAGTCTGATCGTCTGGGGAAGTGCATTCCAGAGAGCTGGCGCAGCACAAGAGAAGTCTTGGAGACGGAGGTGCGAGGTTCGGATTACGGGGGATGTTAGTCTTAGGTCATTTGTAGAACGGAGAGCACGTGTAGGGCGATAGACAGAGATGAGAGAGGAGATATAAGGCGGTGCAGAACTGTGGAGAGCTTTGTGGGTGAGAGAGATGAGTTTATACTGCACCCTGTAGCGAATGGGTAGCCAGTGTAATGACTGGCACAAGATGGAGGCATCGGTGAAGCGGCTGGACAGAAATATGACCCTGGCTGCAGCATTCAAGATGGATTGGAGAGGAGAAAGTTTGGAAAGAGGGAGACCGATCAGAAGAGAGTTGCAGTAGTCCAGACGGGAATGAATAAGAGCGACAGTAAGAATCTTAGCAGTTTCAACGGTGAGAAAAGGTCGGATTCTGGAGATGTTTTTAAGATGCAGGTGACAAGAGCGAGTGAGTGATCGGATATAGGGAGTAAAGGAAAGTTCGGTGTCGAATATGACCCCTGACAGTGGGCATGCTGCTTGGGAGTTATGGTTATCAAGCTCTTTCACACGTCCTGATATTTCCAGTACCAGAAAAAACAGTGTCTGTGTGTCCGTGTGTGTTATACGAGTGTCAACTGTGTGCCACATCAATACCACACGTACCAAAGACTGGGAAGCAGCGGTACTGTTCACGCTGTTCCCCGGCGCCAGGTGGTCAAGACAGCTCTCATCAGTCTCCCCTGCTCGTGCTACGATCAGCGCTAGCAGGGCAAAAAAAACAGAGTTGTATTCAACTGATAACAGTGAGACTAGGCTGCGGCTGATGGGAGTATTCATGCGCTATAAATATATAAACCGGCATGGCTATAAATATAAAACCGGCAATACTCCTGTATTTTTGATAACCAGCTAGGCAAAACTGACAGCTGCGGGCTGCAACCCTCAGCTGTTAGCTTTAGCAAAGCTGGTTATCAAGAACAGAGGGCTCCCACGAATTTTTTAAAATTATTTAAATAAAAAAATTGTGGGGTCCCCCCCATTTTTTACAACCAGCCTTGCTAAAGCAGACAGCTGGGGTCTGGTATTCTCAGGATGGTAAGGGGCCATGGATATTGGGCCCCCCTCCCCAGCCTAAAAGTAGCAGCCCACAGCAGCCCAAAAAAGGCACATCTATTAGATGTGCCAATTCTGGCACTTTGCCCAACTGTTTCCACTTGCCCTGTTGTGATGGGAAATTTCTCACTTCAAAGAAAATAGGTCTCCGCTATCCCATCCAACTCAACCTGGAGTCAATATTAATGCATATTAATTCACAGCCCAAGGGACCATATCCGAAAAAATTAATGATTTGAGTCAGAGACTCCACTGAGCCATACGGTCAGTCCTGCGGACTCCCTAAACATTATCCAAGGGGTCCATATGCTTAGGACCTTGTCCAAAGTCCCGGTGTCCTGACCAACCAGTTGCTCCATTTTAGGCTACGTTCACATTTGCGTTGCGTCGGGTGCAACCGCGGTGACGCATGCGTCATGCGCCCCTATATTTAACATGGGGGTGCATGGGCATGCGTTGTCTTGCGTTTTGTGATGCATGCGTCATTTTTGGCTCAAGCGTCAGGGCGCAGAGGACGCTGCATGTTGCATTTTTTCTGCGGCCAAAATCAAGCCAAAAATGGATGCATGCGTCACAAAACAATGCGTTTTTGCATGCGTTTTGCATGCGTTGTGCGTTGCGTCGCTGACGCAACCCCCAACAACGCAGATGTGAACGTAGCCTAAAGAGGTGGTTCAATTCTGCCACAAGCTCGGACCTTGAAGGGGAATTCGTCTGCTTCCAGTAGCGGGGTATAAAATTACGTGCAGCTGTCAAGAAATGTCTAAGGAGGCCTTTCTTAAATTTAGCTATGGAAAGATCACAAATAGATAGCAGGGCCACCTCTATTGTGGGTCAAGCTTTGTGCATAGATAACTTATTATGAAGGTCAAAAACATCCTCCCAGAAACCTTTAATGGATGGGCAAGACCACCAAATGTGTGTGTACGATCCCCTCTCCTTCCAACATCTCCAGCACGTGTCTGGGGTATTTGGAAACATAGAATGGATGTTGTCTGGGCATCTATACCACCGAGCCAAAAGTCTATAACCTCTCTCCTGGTAGTCCGCACACATTGAGGATCTAAGTGTATAGAGAAGACTCTTATTCCTGTCATCTGGTATTAACGATTTATTCAAGTCGATTTCCCATTTCTGAAAGAAAGCTGGGGGGTCTAATGTAGATATCTGATACCCCTGGAACATTTTATACAGGAGCGATACTGTGTGTGATGGAGGGTCCCCACCCAGACACGCTGACTCGAAAGCAGTAAGCGGTCGGAATAGATCGACCTGTTTGGATACCCCGAGAACATAGCTTTTGATTTGTTCATAAAGTAGCCATACCGCAGGTGGGGTTTCTGATCCCTCAAAGAGGGAGTGCAAAGATTTTACAGATGAAGGGGTAATATAATCATAGACTATTGGATGGCTATCCCTATGCTTATGAAGGAATATGATTTTATCTA
The DNA here is from genome assembly GCF_032444005.1 of Ranitomeya imitator. Taxonomy (NCBI): domain Eukaryota; kingdom Metazoa; phylum Chordata; class Amphibia; order Anura; family Dendrobatidae; genus Ranitomeya; species Ranitomeya imitator. Next base: position 781,592,960 of record NC_091282.1, on the reverse strand, counting down.
GGCCCGCAGGGAAGTCCGGATTGTCAGAGATCGGGGTCAAGGGACCTGGTATAGATGACATATTAAGCTTAAGATTATTGCGTTTGACAAAAAGGGTCAGATTTCTAGTAAGAAAGGGAAGGCTCCCCCCCCTGAACCTCTGCACCCACCCCCCCGCCAGATGTTAACTCTGGGATTGACCCCTGAAATCTTCGCCTCCAAGTCCACCCACTTTTTTTTAAGTTTCTTATGTCTCCAAAGTCTCCAAGACTTTACACGTGCTGCGCCGATTCTTTGGAATGCACTACCTAGGTTAATACGATTAATCCCCAATCCCCACAGTTTTAAGCGTGCCCTAAAAACTCATTTGTTCAGACTGGCCTACCGCCTCAATGCATTAACCTAACGATCCCTGTGTGGCCTATTTATAATAAAAAAAATAAAAAAAAAAGGTTCCTCGCATCATGTTCTCATACACTTTATGCAGTATTAGCCCTCTGTGTCTGTACTGCTACATACTTAGGCAGGTAACTGGTTCATGCAGCTTTACATGAACACCTGAGCCTTACACTATAGCTGGTCCGAATAACTAAAGCAATTGTTACCATCCACCTCTCGTGTCTCCCCTTTTCCCCATAGTTTGTAAGCTTGCGAGCAGGGCCCTCACTCCTCCTGGTATCTGTTTTGAACTGTATTTCTGTTATGCTGTAATGTCTATTGTCTGTACAAGTCCCCTCTATAATTTGTAAAGCGCTGCGGAATATGTTGGCGCTATATAATTAAAATTATTATTATTATTATTATTATATAAATCTAGTAAGCAGGTTCCGATGGAGGCATGGTTATAGAGCAGGAAATTAGGCAGGCTTAGACCTCCCTCTTGTTTAGGTCTGCTTAATAATTGGTATGATAGGTGAGGGCGCTTGCCCGACCAAATATATCTTGTGATAGCTGATTTGAGTCTGGAGAAGAAGGAAGCAGGCAGTACCATAGGCATGGTCTGAAAAAAATAGAGAAGACGTGGCAATAAATCCATTTTTATTATATTGATCCTACCAAGCCAGGACAAGTGCAGTTTATTCCATCGCTCCAGATCAAGCTCAGCTTTACGGAGGGCCACTTTATGGTTAGTTTCGTACAGCTGTGACGTCTTGGCAGTCAGAGCTATACCTAAGTATCTGAGGGAATCAGAGCGCCATTTAAATGGGAAGGATCGTAATTGAGAGGATAATGCAGGGGATAAAGAGATATTTAGCATTTCTGATTTGTGTGAGTTCATTTTAAAATTGCTCAATTGGCCAAAGCGATGCAGCTCCAATAAAACATTGGGTATGGTGGTTAAAGGCGAGGTGATATACATGAGTACATCATCAGCAAATAGAGCCAACTTGTGTTCTAATGCTCGTGAATATTTAATCGTAGTAGCCAAAAACGTTTTGGTCCTTTATCTGGACCTTCATCAGTTACGTACTAGTAATAGAATGGTTGATTAGCGTGACAACGGTGTCATGCAGGGCACAGCTTGATCTGCGTCTGATGCTGCGCAGATAGTGTATAAGCACACTATGTGGACTTAGAACGCTGACATGTACTGTGCTGAAGTCCTGACACGGAATCCTCTGCTCGTCAGGAAATTTCTCACTGTGATCTGCGGTGAACTCACTGACTTTTTCGCACTGTGCTGAGGTCACCACAGTTCAGCTCGGCTGGGAACATTGCCTCAGTGACCCTCGGTAACCTTAAAGGGACACTGTCACCTGAATTTGGAGGGAACAATCTTCAGCCATGGAGGCGGGGTTTTTGGGTGTTTGATTCACCCTTTCCTTACCCGCTGGCTGCATGCTGGCTGCAATATTTGATTGAAGTTCATTCTCTGTCCTCCATAGTACATGCCTGCACAGTGCAATCTTGCCTCGCGCAGGCGTGTACTATGGAGGACAGAGAATGAACTTCAATCCAATATTGCAGCCAGCATGCAGCCAGCGGGTAAGGAAAGGGTGAATCAAACACCCAAAAACCCCGCCTCCATGGCTGAATGTTGTTCCCTCCAAATTCAGGTGACAGTGTCCCTTTAATGATGTCACTGCTAGTCACTGATGCTGCACTTACCAGCCTGAAAATACCAGCCCACAGCTGCCTGCTTTAGCAAAGCTGGTTGTCAAAAATGAGGAGGACCCCACTTAGTTTTTTTAAAATTATTTAAATAATTTAAAAAAAAAAACTGCGTGGTGACCCCTCTTTTCTTGATAACCAGCCATGCTGAAGATGACAGTTGAGGGCTGCAGCCTGCAGCTGTCAGTTTTGTCTCCCTTCTTATAAAAAATACAGGGGAAACCACGCTGTTTTTAAAATGTATTTATTTATAGCGCAGGCAGTGGCTGTTGAATACTCCCATCAGTCGCGCCTGCTCTTGCTGTTTTCAGCTGAATACAACTCTGAACATTATCCCCTGCTAGCGCTGATTGCCAGCAGAGCAGAGGACAGTGATGAGAGATGTCATCAATACCTGTTGCTGGGGAGCAGCGCTAACAGTACTGCTGCTTCCCAGGCACCGCTACGTGTCACAGTGTGTCATCAGCGTGCATGTGTGCAGGACGTTTTACAGCCTGTGCTGCTGGTAAAAAAATAGACACACAGTCTGTGGAAACAAACTGACATGTGCACAGACTCTTGTACATGAATGGGTTTACATAAGTGTCTCAGATAGATGTGAAAACTATCACTACATGTGGTAGACAGACTGACACCTAACAGAGATCTGAGGCCGGTTTCACAGGTCAGTGGCTCCGGTACGTGAGGTGACAGTTTCCTCACGTACCAGAGACACTGACACACGTAGACACATTGAAATCAATGTGTCTCTGCACATGTCAGCGTGTTTTCACGGACCGTGTGTCCGTGCAAATCACGGAGACATGTCAGTGTTCGTGGGAGCGCACTGATTACACGGACCCATTAAAGTCAATGGCTGCCGTGCAGGAGACAGTGCTACAGTAAGCGCTGCCTACCCCCCCCACGTGGGGCTGAAGCCGCCATTCATATCTTCTCTCCAGCAGCGTTCACTGGAAAGAAGATATGAAAAATCCTTTTTTTTTTTTTTTTTTTGCGTGTTTAAAATAGAGATCCCTGTCCCCACCCCCTGTGCGCCCGCCCACTGTTAATAAAATACTCACCCGGCTCCCTCGCAGCGTCCTGTCCTCGCCGCACCTTCTCCTGTATGAGCGGTTACGTGGTGCCTCCCATAGGGGTGGAGCCGCATATTCATGACTGTAATGGGCATCACCACGTGACCGCTCATACAGGAGAAGCTGCGGCGAGGACAGGACGCTGCGAGGGAGCCGGGTGAGTATTTTATTAACAGCGGGCGGGCACACAGGGGATGGGAGGGGGGTGGGGACAGGGATCTTTATTTTAAACACGCAAAAAAAAAAAAAAAAGGATTTTTCATATCTTCTTTCCAGCGAACGCTGCTGGAGAGAAGATATGAATGGCGTCTTCAGCATCAGATGCAGGGGACAGCGCTTATCTCTAGCGCTGTCTCCTGCACGCTCCGTGTGGTACCCAGTCGGCACACGGGCGGCACACGTGTGCCGCACGTGTGCCAAATGGATGGCCCACGTGAGCTCACGGACTCGGATGACTCCGGAACCAATTTTTTTCGGTACCGGAATTATCTGGACGTTTGAGACTGGCCTTACATGGTGCACCATGACACTTCACAATGATCCTTTCCAGGTGTGAAAACTAATGAGGTGTTCAATAAGTGATCACTTCCCCTGCTGAAATACAACACTAAGGCCATGTTCACACTATGCGTTCTGTCCTGCGGGTTCTCCCGCAGCGGATTTGATAAATCTGCAGGGCAAACCCGCTGCGGTTATCCCTGCAGATTTATCGCGGTTTGTCCTGCGGGTTCCGCTGCGGGATTTACCCCTACTATTGATGCTGCATATGCAGCAATATGCAGCATCAATAGTAATGTTAAAAATAATAAAATCATGATGATATACTCACCCTCTGACGTGCCGATCTCCTCGGCGCTGCAGGCGGCGGTCCGGTTCCAAAGATGCTGTGCGACCAAAATCTTCGGTGACGTCACGGTCATGTGACCGCGACGTCACCGAAGGTCCTGGTCGCATAGCAAACCTTAGACCGGACGGCCGCGTGCAGCGCTGAGACTTCAGAGGTGAGTATACATGATTTTTTATTTTAATTATTTTTTTTTTAAGACAAATATGGTTCCCGGGGCCTGGAGGAGAGTCTCCTCTCCTCCACCCCGGGTATAACCTGCACATTATCCGCATTACTTCCCGCATGGTGGGCACAGCCCCATGCGGGAAGTAAGCGGATCAATGCATTTCTATGGGTGCAGAATCGCTGCGATTCTGCACAAAGAAGTGACATGGTCCTTCTTTTTTTCCGCAGCAATTCAGCGCGTTTTTTTTCGGGTTTTTCCGCATCATGTGCACTGCGGCTTTTGTTTTCCATAGGGTAACATTGTACTGTACCCTGCATGGAAAACAGCTGCGGACCCGCAGCGGCAAAATTCCGCAGTATAAACCGCATAGTGTGAACATGGCCTAATAATGCCTTACAGCCCTCATACAACTCACAGACGTGACCCCCTTCCACTCAGAATTAGCTATCCAACAAAAATAGGGCCACTCCTGTCTGCAGGTTGGGTATAGTACAGCAGCTTAAGCCAATTGAACAGCAATACTACACACAACCAGGGGTGGTACCATTTCTAAAAAGAAAAAAGCAGCCATATTCCTTTCCTCTCCTCCTGAGTCACACTTGCTCTGCATACTCCAGTGGCCAAAATGAAACCCAAGTGTGCGCTTTGTGTTAATATTTATATTTAAGCGGTGATGAATAGATGGTGTAAGCTGTATGGCACCATTATGTATGACATTACAGGACAGGTGCACTATGTGGCAGTGTTATTTATTAAATGTTGGTGCAGTATTATTCATCCCCCCATCAGGGAAAAAAAATTAAAACTCCTGAAGACAGTTTCGGTAAATTGGACCTTTGTCTGCTCTCGGAACTGGCAGAACCTCGACACAAAGTAGATCTGGAATCAATTAGTGGTATCCTCATCTCAATCTTCTGGAGTGCTGCAAGGTTAAGTCAATTGCTCCAGATGAGTAATAGTGTTGCGAGCAGCGCAGACGTATTTACTTTTAATATTCGTAGACAATAGCGACGACACGTATAAACCATCGCTGTAATCCAGACAGGTGGCTGGTGATATTAATCCAGAATCACAAAAGATAACTCACAAAGAACAACGTAAGGTGCAGAATTCACCGAGATGGACGGTACTGTGCTATCTTTGTCATTCTCACTATCTATATATACACTACACAGTACCCCTCCTCCTGTATATATACTGCACAGTACCACTTCTACTGTCCTGTATATATACACTGCACAGTACCACTCCTCCTGTCCTGCATATATACACTGCACAGTACCACTCCTCCTGTCCTGTATATATACACTGCACGGTACCACTCCTCCTGTCCTGTATATATACACTGCACAGTACCACTCCTCCTGTCCTGCATATATACACTGCACAGTACCACTCCTCCTGACCTGTATATATACACTGCACGGTACCACTCCTCCTGTCCTGTATATATACACTGCACAGTACCTCTCCTCCTGTCCTGTATATATACACTGCACAGTACCACTCCTCCTGTCCTGTATATATACACTGCACAGTACCACTCCTCCTGTCCTGTATATATACACTGCACAGTACCACTCCTCCTGTCCTGTGTACAGTGGGGCAAAAAAGTATTTAGTCAGTCAGCAATAGTGCAAGTTCCACCACTTAAAAAGATGAGAGGTGTCTGTAATTTACATCATAGGTAGACCTCAACTATGGGAGACAAACTGAGAAAAAAAAATCCAGAAAATCACATTGTCTGTTTTTTTAACATTTTATTTGCATATTATGGTGGAAAATAAGTATTTGGTCAGAAACAAAATTTCATCTCAATACTTTGTAATATATCCTTTGTTGGCAATGACAGAGGTCAAACGTTTTCTGTAAGTCTTAACAAGGTTGCCACACACTGTTGTTGGTATGTTGGCCCATTCCTCCATGCAGATCTCCTCTAGAGCAGTGATGTTTTTGGCTTTTCGCTTGGCAACACGGACTTTCAACTCCCTCCAAAGGTTTTCTATAGGGTTGAGATCTGGAGACTGGCTAGGCCACTCCAGGACCTTGAAATGCTTCTTACGAAGCCACTCCTTGTTGCCCTGGCGGTGTGCTTTGGATCATTATCATGTTGAAAGACCCAGCCACGTTTCATCTTCAATGCCCTTGCTGATGGAAGGAGGTTTGCACTCAAAATCTCACGATACATGGCCCCATTCATTCTTTCATGTACCCGGATCAGTCGTCCTGGCCCCTTTGCAGAGAAACAGCCCCAAAGCATGATGTTTCCACCACCATGCTTTACAGTAGGTATGGTGTTTGATGGATGCAACTCAGTATTCTTTTTCCTCCAAACACGACAAGTTGTGTTTCTACCAAACAGTTTCAGTTTGGTTTCATCAGACCATAGGACATTCTCCCAAAACTCCTCTGGATCATCCAAATGCTCTCTAGCAAACTTCAGACGGGCCCGGACATGTACTGGCTTAAGCAGTGGGACACGTCTGGCACTGCAGGATCTGAGTCCATGGTGGCGTAGTGTGTTACTTATGGTAGGCCTTGTTACATTGGTCCCAGCTCTCTGCAGTTCATTCACTAGGTCCCCCTGCTTGGTTCTGGGATTTTTGCTCACCGTTCTTGTGATCATTCTGACCCCACGGGGTGGGATTTTGCGTGGAGCCCCAGATCGAGGGAGATTATCAGTGGTCTTATATGTCTTCCATTTTCTAATTATTGCTCCCACTGTTGATTTCTTCACTCCAAGCTGGTTGGCTATTGCAGATTCAGTCTTCCCAGCCTGGTGCAGGGCTACAATTTTGTTTCTGGTGTCCTTTGAAAGCTCTTTGGTCTTCACCATAGTGGAGTTTGGAGTCAGACTGTTTGAGGGTGTGCACAGGTGTCTTTTTATACTGATAACAAGTTTAAACAGGTGCCATTACTACAGGTAATGAGTGGGGGAAAGAGGAGACTCTTAAAGAAGAAGTTACAGGTCTGTGAGAGCCAGAAATCTTGATTGTTTGTTTCCGACCAAATACTTATTTTCCACCATAATATGCAAATAAAATGTTAAAAAAACAGACAATGTGATTTTCTGGATTTTTTCTTCTCAGTTTGTCTCCCATAGTTGAGGTCTACCTATGATATAAATTACAGACGCCTCTCATCTTTTTAAGTGGTGGAACTTGCACTATTGCTGACTGACTAAATACTTTTTTGCCCCACTGTATATACACTGCACAGTACCACTCCTCCTGTCCTGTATATATACACTGCACAGTACCTCTCCTCCTGTCCTGTATATATACACTGCACAGTACCACTCCTCCTGTCCTGTATATATACACTGCACAGTACCTCTCCTCCTGTCCTGTATATATACACTGCACAGTACCACTCCTCCTGTCCTGTATATATACACTGCACAGTACCACTCCTCCTGTCCTGTATATATACACTGTACAGTACCACTCCTCCTGTCCTGTATATATACACTGCACAGTACCTCTCCTCCTGTCCTGTATATATACACTGCACAGTACCACTCCTCCTGTCCTGTATATATACACTGCACAGTACCACTCCTCCTGTCCTGTATATATACACTGTACAGTACCACTCCTCCTGTCCTGTATATATACACTGCACAGTACCTCTCCTCCTGTCCTGTATATATACACTGCACAGTACCTCTCCTCCTGTCCTGTATATATACACTGTACAGTACCACACCCCCTGTCCTGTATATATACACTGCACAGTACCACTCCTCCTGTCCTGTATATATACACTGCACAGTACCACTCCTCCTGTCCTGTATATATACACTGCACAGTACCTCTCCTCCTGTCCTGTATATATACACTGTACAGTACCACACCCCCTGTCCTGTATATATACACTGCACAGTACCACTCCTCCTGTCCTGTATATATACACTGCACAGTACCCCTTCTCCTCTCCTGTGTATATATACGCTGCACAGTACCTCTCCTCCTGTCCTGTATATATACACTGCACAGTACCACTCCTCCTGTCCTGTATATATACACTGCACAGTACCACTCCTCCTGTCCTGTATATATACACTGCACAGTACCACTCCTCCTGTCCTGTATATATACACTGCACAGTACCACTCCTCCTGTCCTGTATATATACACTGTACAGTACCACTCCTCCTGTCCTGTATATATACACTGCACAGTACCACTCCTCCTGTCCTGTATATATACACTGCACAGTACCACTCCTCCTGTCCTGTATATATACACTACACAGTACCACTCCTCCTGTCCTGTATATATACACTGCACAACACCACTCCTCCTGTCCTGTATATATACACTGCACAGTACGGCTCCTCCTGTCCTGTATATATACACTGCACAGTACCGCTCCTCCTGTCCTGTATATATACACTGCACAGTACCACTCCTCCTGTCCTGTATATATACACTGCACAGTACCGCTCCTCCTGTCCTGTATATATACACTGCACGGCACCGCTCCTCCTGTCCTGTATATATACACTGCACGGCACCGCTCCTCCTGTCCTGTATATATACACTGCACAGTACCACTCCTCCTGTGCTGTATATATACACTGCACAGTACCGCTCCTCCTGTCCTGTATATATACACTGCACGGTACCGCTCCTCCTGTCCTGTATATATACACTGCACGGTACCGCTCCTCCTGTCCTGTATATATACACTGCACGGTACTGCTCCTCCTGTCCTGTATATATACACTGCACGGTGCCGCTCCTCCTGTCCTGTATATATACACTGCACGGTGCCGCTCCTCCTGTCCTGTATATATACACTGCACGGCGCCACTCCTCCTGTCCTGTATATATACACTGCACGGCACCACTCCTCCTGTCCTGTATATATACACTGCACGGCACCACTCCTCCTGTACTGTATATATACACTGCACGGTACCACTCCTCCTGTCCTGTATATATACACTGTACCGCACCTCTCCTTCTGTCCTGTATATATACTGCACAGCATCACTCCTCCTGTCCTGTGTACATACACTGTACAGTACCACTCCTCCTGTCCTGTATATATACACTGCACAGCACCACTCCTCCTGTCCTGTATATATACACTGCACAGTACCACTCCTCCTGTCCTGTATATACACTGTGCAGTACTACTCCTCCTGTCCTGTAAATATACACTGCACAGTACCACTCCTCCTGTCCTGTATATATACACTGCACAGTACCACTTCTTCTGTCCTGTATATATACACTGCACAGTACCACTCCTCCTGTCCTGTATATATACACTGCACAGTACCACTCCTCCTGTCCTGTATATATACACTGCACAGCACCACTCCTCCTATCCTGTATATATACACTGCACAGTACCACTCCTCCTGTCCTGTATATACACTGTGCAGTACTACTCCTCCTGTCCTGTAAATATACACTGCACAGTACCACTCCTCCTGTTCTGTATATATACACTGCACAGTACCACTCCTCCTGTCCTGTATATATACACTGCACAGCACCACTCCTCCTATCCTGTATATATACACTGCACAGTACCACTCCTCCTGTCCTGTATATACACTGTGCAGTACTACTCCTCCTGTCCTGTAAATATACACTGCACAGTACCACTCCTCCTGTCCTGTATATATACACTGCACAGCACCACTCCTCCTATCCTCTATATATACACTGCACAGTACCACTCCTCCTGTCCTGTATATACACTGTGCAGTAGTACTCCTCCTGTCCTGTAAATATACACTGCACAGTACCACTCCTCCTGTCCTGTATATATACACTGTACAGTACCACTCCTACTGTCCTGTATATATACACTGCACAGTACCACTTCTTCTGTCCTGTATATATACACTGCACAGTACCACTCCTCCTGTCCTGTATATATACACTGCACAGTACCACTCCTCCTGTCCTGTATATATACACTGCACAGTACCACTCCTCCTGTCCTGTATATATACACTGCACACTACCACTCCTCCTGTCCTGTATATATACACTGCACGGTACCACTCCTCCTGTCCTGTATATATACACTGTACAGCACCACTCCTACTGTCCTGTATATATACTGCACAGCATCACTCCTCCTGTCCTGTGTATATACACTGTACAGTACCACTCCTCCTGTCCTGTATATATACACTGCACAGCACCACTCCTCCTGTACTGTATATATACACTGCACAGTACCGCTCCTCCTGTCCTGTATATATACACTGCACAGCACCACTCCTCGTGTCCTGTATATATACACTGCACAGCACCTCTCCTCCTGTACTGTATATATACACTGCACAGTACCACTCCTCCTGTCCTGTATATATACACTGCACAGCACCACTCCTCCTGTCCTGTATATATACACTGCACGGTACCACTCCTCCTGTCCTGTATATATACACTGCACGGCACCGCTCCTCCTGTCCTGTATATATACACTGCACAGTACCACTCCTCCTGTCCTGTATATATACACTGTACGGTACCGCTCCTCCTGTCCTGTATATATACACTGCACGGTACCGCTCCTCCTGTCCTGTATATATACACTGCACGGTACCGCTCCTCCTGTCCTGTATATATACACTGCACAGCACCACTCCTCCTATCCTGTATATATACACTGCACAGTACCACTCCTCCTGTCCTGTATATACACTGTGCAGTACTACTCCTCCTGTCCTGTAAATATACACTGCAAAGTACCACTCCTCCTGTCCTGTATATATACACTGCACAGCACCACTCCTCCTATCCTGTATATATACACTGCACAGTACCACTCCTCCTGTCCTGTATATACACTGTGCAGTAGTACTCCTCCTGTCCTGTAAATATACACTGCACAGTACCACTCCTACTGTCCTGTATATATACACTGCACAGTACCACTTCTTCTGTCCTGTATATATACACTGCACAGTACCACTCCTCCTGTCCTGTATATATACACTGCACAGTACCACCTATCCTGTATATATTCACTGCACAGTACCACTCCTCCTGTCCTGTATATATACACTGCACAGTACCACTCCTCCTGTCCTGTATATATACGCTGCACAGTACCACTCCTCCTGTCCTGTGTATATACACTGCACGGTACCGCTCCTCCTGTCCTGTATATATACACTGCACGGTGCTGCTCCTCCTGTCCTGTATATATACACTGCACGGCACCACTCCTCCTGTCCTGTATATATACACTGCACGGCACCACTCCTCCTGTCCTGTATATATACACTGCCCAGTACCACTCCTCCTGTCCTGTATATATACACTGCACGGTACCACTCCTCCTGTACTGTATATATACACTGCACAGTAGCACTCCTCCTGTCCTGTGTATATGTACACTGCAGTTCCACTCCTGTCCTTTATATATATACTGCACAGTACCACTCCTCCTGTCCTGTATATATACATTACACAGTATCACTCCTCCTGTCCTGTATATATACACTGCACAGTACCACTCCCCCTGTCCTGTATATATATACACACTGCACAGCACCACTCCTCCTGTCCTGTATATATACACTGCACAGTACCACTCCTCCTGTCCTGTATATATACACTGCACAGTACCACTCCTCCTGTCCTGTATATATACACTGCACAGTACCACTCCTCCTGTCCTGTATATATACGCTGCACAGTACCACTTCTCCTGTCCTGTGTATATACACTGCACGGTACCGCTCCTCCTGTCCTGTATATATACACTGCACGGTGCCGCTCCTCCTGTCCTGTATATATACACTGCACGGCACCACTCCTCCTGTCCTGTATATATACACTGCACGGCACCACTCCTCCTGTCCTGTATATATACACTGCCCAGTACCACTCCTCCTGTCCTCTATATATACACTGCACGGTACCACTCCTCCTGTACTGTATATATACACTGCACAGTAGCACTCCTCCTGTCCTGTGTATATGTACACTGCAGTTCCACTCCTGTCCTTTATATATATACTGCACAGTACCACTCCTCCTGTCCTGTATATATATTACACAGTACCACTCCTCCTGTCCTGTATATATACACTGCACAGTACCACTCCCCCTGTCCTGTATATATATACACACTGCACAGCACCACTCCTCCTGTCCTGTATATATACACTGCACAGTACCACTCCACCTGTCCTGTATATATACTCTGCACAGTACCACTCCTCCTGTCCTGTATATATACACTGCACAGTACCACTCCCCCTGTCCTGTATATATATACACACTGCACAGCACCACTCCTCCTGTCCTGTGTATATACACTGCACAGTACCACTCCTCCTGTCCTGTATATATACTCTGCACAGTACCACTCCCCCTGTCCTGTATATATACACTGCACAGTACCACTCCTCCTGTCCTGTATATATACACTGCACAGTACCACTCCTCCTGTCCTGTATATATACACTGCACAGTACCACTCCTCCTGTCCTGTATATATACACTGCACAGTACCACTCCTCCTGTCCTGTATATATACGCTGCACAGTACCACTCCTCCTGTCCTGTGTATATACACTGCACGGTACCGCTCCTCCTGTCCTGTATATATACACTGCACAGTACCACTCCTCCTGTCCTGTATATATACACTGCACGGTACCACTCCTCCTGTACTGTATATATACACTGCACAGTAGCACTCCTCCTGTCCTGTGTATATGTACACTGCAGTTCCACTCCTGTCCTTTATATATATACTGCACAGTACCACTCCTCCTGTCCTGTATATATACATTACACAGTACCACTCCTCCTGTCCTGTATATATACACTGCACAGTACCACTCCCCCTGTCCTGTATATATATACACACTGCACAGCACCACTCCTCCTGTCCTGTATATATACACTGCACAGTACCACTCCCCCTGTCTTGTGTATATACTCTGCACAGTACCACTCCTCCTGTCCTGTATATATACACTGCACAGTACCACTCCTCCTGTCCTGTATATATACTCTGCACAGTACCACTCCCCCTGTCTTGTGTATATACTCTGCACAGTACCACTCCTCCTGTCCTGTATATATACACTGCACAGTACCACTCCTCCTGTCCTGTATATATACACTGCACAGTACCACTCCCCCTGTCCTGTATATATACTGCACAGTACCAAACCTCCTGTCCTGTATATATACACTGCACAGTACCACTCCTCCTGTCCTGTATATATACACTGCACAGTACCACTCCTCCTGTCCTGTATATATACACTGCACAGTACCACTCCTCCTGTCCTGTATATATACACTGCACAGTACCACTCCTCCTGTCCTGTATATATACACTGCACAGTACCACTTCTCCTGTACTGTATATATACACTGCACAGTACCATTCCTGTCCTGTATATATACACTGCACAGCACCACTCCTCCTGTCCTGTATATATACACTGCACAGTACCACTCCTCCTGTCCTGTATATATACTCTGCACAGTACCACTCCCCCTGTCCTGTGTATATACTCTGCACAGTACCACTCCTCCTGTCCTGTATATATCCATTGCACAGTACCACTTCCTCTGTCCTGTATATATACACTGCACAGTACCACTCCTCCTGTCCTGTATATATACACTGCACAGTACCACTCGTCCTGTCCTGTATATATACACTGCACAGTACCACTCCTCCTGTCCTGTATATATACACTGCACAGTACCACTCCTCCTGTCCTGTATATATACACTGCACAGTACCACTCCCCCTGTCCTGTATATATACTGCACAGTACCACTCCTCCTGTCCTGTATATATACACTGCACAGTACCACTCCTCCTGTCCTGTATATATACACTGCACAGTACCACTCCTCCTGTCCTGTATATATACACTGCACAGCACCACTCCTCCTGTCCTGTATATATACACTGCACAGTACCACTCCTCCTGTCCTGTATATATACTCTGCACAGTACCACTCCCCCTGTCCTGTGTATATACTCTGCACAGTACCACTCCTCCTGTCCTGTATATATACATTGCACAGTACCACTTCTTCTGTCCTGTATATATACACTGCACAGTACCACTCCTCCTGTCCTGTATATATACACTGCACAGTACCACTCCTCCTGTCCTGTATATATACACTGCACGGTACCGCTCCTCCTGTCCTGTATATATACACTGCACGGTGCCGCTCCTCCTGTCCTGTATATATACACTGCACGGCACCACTCCTCCTGTCCTGTATATATACACTGCACGGCACCACTCCTCCTGTCCTGTATATATACACTGCCCAGTACCACTCCTCCTGTCCTGTATATGTACACTGCCCAGTACCACTCCTCCTGTACTGTATATATACACTGCACGGTACCACTCCTCCTGTCCTGTATATATACACTGCACGGTACCACTCCTCCTGTACTGTATATATACACTGCACAGTACCACTCCTCCTGTCCTGTATATATACACTGTACAGCACCACTCTTCCTGTCCTGTATATATACACTGCACAGCACCACTCCTCCTGTCCTGTATATATACACTGCACAGTACCACTCCTCCTATCCTGTATATATACACTGCACAGTACCACTCCTCCTGTCCTGTATATATACACTGACCAGTACCACTCCTCCTGTCCTGTATATATACACTGCACAGTAGCACTCCTCCTGTCCTGTAAATATACACTGCACAGTACCACTCCTCCTGTCCTGTATATATACACTGCACAGTACCACTCCTCCTGTCCTGTATATACAGGTCCTTCTCAAAAAATTAGCATATAGTGTTAAATTTCATTATTTACCATAATGTAATGATTACAATTAAACTTTCATATATTATAGATTCATTATCCACCAACTGAAATTTGTCAGGTCTTTTATTGTTTTAATACTGATGATTTTGGCATACAACTCCTGATAACCCAAAAAACCTGTCTCAATAAATTAGCATATTTCACCCATCCAATCAAATAAAAGTGTTTTTTAATAACAAACAAAAAAACCAACAAATAATAATGTTCAGTTATGCACTCAATACTTGGTCGGGAATCCTTTGGCAGAAATGACTGCTTCAATGCGGCGTGGCATGGAGGCAATCAGCCTGTGACACTGCTGAGATGTTATGGAGGCCCAGGATGCTTCAATAGCGGCCTTAAGCTCATCCAGAGTGTTGGGTCTTGCGTCTCTCAACTTTCTCTTCACAATATCCCACAGATTCTCTATGGGGTTCAGGTCAGGAGAGTTGGCAGGCCAATTGAGCACAGTAATACCATGGTCAGTAAACCATTTACCAGTGGTTTTGGCACTGTGAGCAGGTGCCAGGTCGTGCTGAAAAATGAAATCTTCATCTCCATAAAGCATTTCAGCCGATGGAAGCATGAAGTGCTCCAAAATCTCCTGATAGCTAGCTGCATTGACCCTGCCCTTGATGAAACACAGTGGACCAACACCAGCAGCTGACATGGCACCCCACACCATCACTGACTGTGGGTACTTGACACTGGACTTCAGGCATTTTGGCATTTCCTTCTCCCCAGTCTTCCTCCAGACTCTGGCACCTTGATTTCCGAATGACATGCAAAATTTGCTTTCATCAGAAAAAAGTACTTGGGACCACTTAGCAACAGTCCAGTGCTGCTTCTCTGTAGCCCAGGTCAGGCGCCTCTGCCGCTGTTTATGGTTCAAAAGTGGCTTTACCTGGGGAATGCGGCACCTGTAGCCCATTTCCTGCACACGCCTGTGCACGGTGGCTCTGGATGTTTCCACACCAGACTCAGTCCACTGCTTCCTCAGGTTCCCCAAGGTCTGGAATCGGTCCTTCTCCACAATCTTCCTCAGGGTCCGGTCTCCTCTTCTCGTTGTACAGCGTTTTCTGCCACATTGTTTCCTTCCAACAGACTTACCATTGAGGTGCCTTGATACAGCACTCTGGGAACAGCCTATTTGTTGAGAAATTTCTTTCTGGGTCTTACTCTCTTGCTTGAGGGTGTCAATGATGGCCTTCTTGACATCTGTCAGGTCGCTAGTCTTAGGGTACCGTCACACTATACGATTTACCTACGATCACGACCAGCGATATGACCTGGCCGTGATCGTAGGTAAATCGTAGTGTGGTCGCTGGGAGCTGTCACACAGACAGCTCTCCAGCGACCAACGATGCCGAGGTCCCTGGGTAACCAGGGTAAACATCGGGTAACTAAGCGCAGGACCGCGCTTAGTTACCCGATGTTTACCCTGGTTACAAGCGTTAAACTAAAAAAAAAAAAACAGCACATACTTACATTCTGGTGTCCGTCAGGTCCCTTGCAGTCTGCTTCCCGCACTCAGTGACTGCCAGCCGTAAAGTGAAAGTGAAAGCACAGCCGCTGTGCTCTGCTTTCACTTTATGGCCGGCAGTCACAGTGCGGGAAGCAGACGGCAAGGGACCTGACGGACACCAGAATGTAAGTATGTGCTGTTTTTTTTTTTTTAGTTTAACGCTTGTAACCAGGGTAAACATCGGGTAACTAAGCGCGGTCCTGCGCTTAGTTACCCGATGTTTACCCTGGTTACAAGCGAACGCATCGCTGGATCGCATCGCTAGATCGCTAGATCGGTGTCACACACACCGATCTAGCGATGACAGCGGGAGATCCAGCGATGAAAGAAAGTTCCATACGATCTGCTACGACGTACGATTCTCAGCAGGATCCCTGATCGCTGCTGCGTGTCAGACACAGCGATATCGTAACGATATCGCTGGAACGTCACGAATCGTACCGTCGTAGCGATCGAAATGTTATAGTGTGACGGTACCCTTACCCATGATGGGGGTTTTGAGTAATGAACCAGGCAGGGAGTTTATAAAAGCCTCAGGTATCTTTTGCATGTGTTTAGAGTTAATTAGTTGATTCAGAAGATTAGGGTAATAGGTCGTTTAGAGAACCTTTTCTTGATATGCTAATTTATTGAGACAGGTTTTTTGGGTTATCAGGAGTTGTATGCCAAAATCATCAGTATTAAAACAATAAAAGACTTGACAAATTTCAGTTGGTGGATAATGAATCTATAATATATGAAAGTTTAATTGTAATCATTACATTATGGTAAATAATGAAATTTAACACTATATGCTAATTTTTTGAGAAGGACCTGTATACACTGCACAGTACCACTCCTCCTGTCCTGTATATATACACTGCACAGTACCACTCCTCCTGTCCTGTATATATACACTGCACAGTAGCACTCCTCCTGTCCTGTGTATATGTACACTGCAGTTCCACTCCTGTCCTTTATATATATACTGCACAGTACCACTCCTCCTGTCCTGTATATATACATTACACAGTACCACTCCTCCTGTCCTGTATATATACACTGCACAGTACCACTTCCCCTGTCCTGTATATATATACACACTGCACAGCACCACTCCTCCTGTCCTGTATATATACACTGCACAGTACCACTCCTCCTGTCCTGTATATATACTCTGCACAGTACCACTCCCCCTGTCCTGTGTATATACTCTGCACAGTACCACTCCCCCTGTCCTGTATATATACACACTGCACAGTACCATTCCTGTCCTGTGTACATACACTGCACAGTACCTCTTCTCCTGTCCTGTATATATACACTGCACAGTACCTCTTCTCCTGTCCTGTATATATACACTGCACAGTACCACTCCCCCTGCCCTGTATACACACTGCACAGTACCACTTCTCCTGTATATATATGCACTGCACAGTACCTCTTCTCCTGTCCTGTATATATATACACTGCACAGTACCACTCCCCCTGTCCTGTATATATACACTGCACAGTACCACTCCTCCTGTCCTGTGTATATACACTGCACAGTACCACTCCTCCTGTCCTGTATATATACACTGCACAGTACCACTCCTCCTGTCCTGTGTATATACACTGCACAGTACCACTCCTCCTGTCCTGTATATATACACTGCACAGTACCACTCCTCCTGTCCTGTATATATACACTGCACAGTACCACTCCTCCTGTCCTGTATATATACACTGCACAGCACCACTCCTGTCCTGTATATATACACTGCACAGCACCACTCCTCCTGTCCTGTATATACACACTACACAGTACCACTCCTCCTCTCCTCTATATACACACTGCACAGTACCGCTTTTCCTGTCTTGTATATACACACTACACAGTACCACTTCTCCTGTCCTGTATATATACACTGCACAGTACTTCTCCTGTCCTGTATATATACACTGCACAGTACCACTCCTGTACTGTATATATACACTGCACAGCACCACTCCTGTACTGTATATACACTGCACAGTACCACTCATGTACTGTATATATACACTGCACAGTACCACTCCTCCTGTACTGTATATACACTGCACAGTACCACTTCTCCTGTCCTGTATATATATACACTGCACAGTATCACTCCTCCTGTCCTGTATATATACACTGCACAGTACCACTCCTCCTGTCCTATGTATATACACTGCACAGTACCACTCCTCCTGTCCTGTGTATATACACTGCACAGTACCACTCCCCCTGTCCTGTATATATACACACTGCACAGTACCGCTTCTCCTGTCCTGTATATATACACTGCACAGTACCACTCCCCCTGTCCTGTATATATACACACTGCACAGTACCGCTTCTCCTGTCCTGTATATATACACTGCACAGTACCACTCCCCCTTTCCTGTATATATATATACACACTGCACAGCACCACTCCTCCTGTCCTGTATATATACACTGCACAGTACCACTCCCCCTGTCCTGTATATATACTCTGCACAGTACCACTCCCCCTGTCCTGTATATATACTCTGCACAGTACCACTCCCCCTGTCCTGTATATATACACACTGCACAGTACCATTCCTGTCCTGTGTACATACACTGCACAGTACCTCTTCTCCTGTCCTGTATATATACACTGCACAGTACCACTCCCCCTGTCCTGTATATATACACACTGCACAGTACCACTTCTCCTGTATATATATATGCACTGCACAGTACCTCTTCTCCTGTCCTGTATATATATACACTGCACAGTACCACTCCCCCTGTCCTGTATATATACACTGCACAGTACCACTCCCCCTGTCCTGTATATATACACACTGCACAGTACCACTTCTCCTGTATATACAGTGGGGCAAAAAAGTATTTAGTCAGTCAGCAATAGTGCAAGTTCCACCACTTAAAAAGATGAGAGGCGTCTGTAATTTACATCATAGGTAGACCTCAACTATGGGAGCAGGGCCGTATTTAGAGTTTCTGCTGCCCTAGGCACTTTTAGTGCTGCCTCCCACTTTGGTGAGTAAGACACTATCAGCAGTTGCCTTTTGCATCAGATCGGCAGTTTTTCTGCATCTGCCGCGTACCGGATCACTTACGGCAACACTGCGTTCAACCTCATTCATTCCCTAGGATTTGCGGAACTTGCCATGATCTGGCAAATGTGGTACCATACCCCCCAACTTTTGAAAAAGGGAAGGAGTTCTGAAGTTTGCGGCGCACTAGGTGCGCCGCGGCAAATTTTGGCCACACCTCTGACCACACCCATTTCACAACTAGTCACACCCATATCCACGTCCCAACCACAGCCATTTAGCACTGCTGATCACACTTTTATATACAATAATTATAAACAAAAAAAATATGGCCACACAGTGCTCCATACTGTATAATGGCCACACATGATGCTCAATACTGTATAATGGCCATTGGCCACACATGATGCTCCATCCTGTATAATGGCCACACATGATGCTCCATCCTGTATAATGGCCACACATAATGCTCCATCCTGTATAACGGCCACACATGATGCTCCATCCTGTATAACGGCCACATGATGCTCCATCCTGTATAACGGCCACACATGATGCTCCATCCTGTATAACGGCCACACATGATGCTCCATCCTGTATAATGGCCACACAATGCTCCATACTGTATAATGGCCGCACGTGATGCTCCATCCTGTATAACGGCCACACATGATGCTCCATACTGTATAACGGCCGCACGTGATGCTCCATACTGTATAATTGCCGCACATGATGCTCCATACTGTATAATGACCACACATGATGCTCAATACTGTGTAATGGCCACACATGATGCTCCATACTGTATAATGGCCACACATGATGCTCCATCCTGTATAATGGCCACACATGATGCTCCATCCTGTATAACGGCCACACATGATGCTCCATCCTGTATAACGGCCACATGATGCTCCATCCTGTATAACGGCCACATGATGCTCCATGCTGTATAACGGCCACACATGATGCTCCATCCTGTATAATGGCCACACAATGCTCCATACTGTATAATGGCCGCACGTGATGCTCCATACTGTATAACGGCCACACATGATGCTCCATCCTGTATAACGGCCACACATGATGCTCCATACTGTATAACGGCCGCACGTGATGCTCCATACTGTATAATGGCCGCACGTGATGCTCCATACTGTATAATGACCACACATGATGCTCAATACTGTATAATGGCCACACATGATGCTCCATACTGTATAATGGCCACACATGATGCTCCATCCTGTATAACGGCCACACATGATGCTCCATCCTGTATAACGGCCACACATGATGCTCCATCCTGTATAACGGCCACATGATGCTCCATCCTGTATAACGGCCACACATGATGCTCCATCCTGTATAACGGCCACACATGATGCTCCATCCTGTATAATGGCCACACAATGCTCCATACTGTATAATGGCCGCACGTGATGCTCCATACTGTATAATGACCACACATGATGCTCAATACTGTATAATGACCGCACATGATGCTCCATACTGTACATTGGCAGCACATGATGCTCCATACTGTATAACGGCCACACATGATGCTCCATCCTGTATAACGGCCACACATGATGCTCCATACTGTATAATGGCCACACACTGCTCCATACTGTATAATGGCCACACATGATGCTCCATACTGTATAATGGCCACACATGATGCTCCATACTGTATAATGGCCACACATGATGCTCCATCCTGTATAATGGCCACACATGATGCTCCATCCTGTATAATGGCCACACAATGCTCCATACTGTATAATGGCTCCACATGATGCTCAATACTGTATAATGGCCACACAATGCTCCATACTGTATAACGGCCACACATGATGCTCCATCCTGTATAACGGCCACATGATGCTCCATACTGTATAATGGCCACACATGATGCTCAATACTGTATTATGGCCACACACAGTTCTCCATACTGTATAATGACCCCCCCTCTTGTATGCATGGCTCATATTCCCCACCCCCCTGTATGCATGGCTCATATTTCCCACCCCCCTGTATGAATGGCTCATATTCCACCCCCCCCCTCTATGCATGGCTCATATTCCACCCCCCCCTGTATGCATGGCTCATATTCCACCCCCCCCCCTGTATGCATGGCTCATATTCCACCCCCCCCTGTATGCATGGCTCATATTCCACCCCCCCCCCCCTGTATGCATGGCTCACATTCCACCCCCCCTGTATGCATGGCTCATATTCCTCCACCCCCCCCCCCGTGTGCATGGCTCATATTCCTCCACCCCCCCTCCCCGTGTGCATGGCTCATATTCCTCCACCCCCCACACCTGTATGCATGGCTCATATTCCTCCACCCCCCATCTTGAATGGCGCGGCTTACCGTCCTCCTTCTTTCCCCCTCCCCTGTCCCCCCATCCCTCATACTCACCTGCTCCTCACCGCGCGGCCGCGACGTCCCTCTGGCTGTCCCGACTCCCGGCGCGCTGCACCTTCTTCCTGCGTGAGCGGTCAGGTGATACCGCTCTGCTCATTAAGGTCATGAATATGCGCATATTCATGACCTTAATTAGCGGTACCACGTGACCGCTCATTAAGGACGAGCTCAAGACGCCGAGACCAGGCATCGCTGGAGCAGCAGGGTGAGTATTGTCTTCAAGGAGGGCGGGTGGGAGGCGGGAGGGAGGGAGGGAGGGTGGGCGGCCAGTTGGGGCGGGGGGGCGAGGTCGTTCAGGGGGTGACCCAGCTTTAAAAAAAAAAAAAACAACCTTGCTCAGGTGCCGCCCCCTGCATTGTCCCCGCCCTAGGCACGTGCCCTCACGTGCCTAGTGGCAAATACGGCCCTGTATGGGAGACAAACTGAGAAAAAAAATCCAGAAAATCACATTGTCTGTTTTTTTATAATTTTTTTTGCATATTATGGTGGAAAATAAGTATTTGGTCAGAAACAAACAATCAAGATTTCTGGCTCTCACAGACCTGTAACTTCTTCTTTAACTCCTTAGCGACCGCCGATACGCCTTTTAACGGCGGCCTCTAAGGGTACTTAAACCACAGCGCCGTTAATTAACGGCGCTGTGGAAAAAGTAAATAGCGCCCCCCAGAGTCGGATTTTCTCCGGGGTCTCGGCTGCCGGGGGTAGCCGAGACCCCAGAGAACATGATTCGGGGGGTTTTTACCCTCCCCGCATTTGCGATCGCCGGTAATTAACCGTTTATCGGCGATCGCAAAAAAAAAAAAGCGATCTCTTTTTAATTTCTGTCCTCCGATGTGATCGCACATCGGAGGACAGAGAAAAGGGGTCCCAGGTGGCCCCCCAATACTTACCTCCAGGGTCTTCCTGGAGCAGAACAATATTGTATCATACAATTATTAGGTTCTGTAGAAGGACGTAGATCTGGGGATTTATTATGATGGAATATAGGCTGAACTGGATGGACAAATGTCTTTTTTTGGCCTTACTAACTATGTTACTATGTTACTATGTTACCTATCTCCCCCGGTGCTCCTCGTGGCTCCCGGTGGGCGCCACCATCTTAAAAATGGCGGGCGCATGCGCAGTGCGCCCGCCGGCCGGCCCCGTGAAAATCTTTGGGGTCTCGGCTGCCGGGGGTAGCCGAGACCCCAAAGAGCATGATCTGGGTCGGTTTTACCGACCCCTGATTTGCGATCGCCGGTAATTAACTGTTTACCGGCGACCGCAAAAAAAAAAGTAAAGTGTAATTCTCTGTCCTCTGATGTGATCGCACATCAGAGGACAGAGAAATAGGGGGATTCGGGGACCCTACAATACTCACCTGCGTCCCTGGATCCTCCTGCTGCTCCTCCTGGCCACCGGCAAAAGAAAATGCGCATGCGCCCGCCATCTGTCTCCATCTGCCGGCCGGCAGGAGAACAGCAGTTGGGTCTAAAATTAGGGGTAGGGTTAGGGCTAGGGTTAGGGCTAGGGTTAGGGGTAGGGCTAGGGTTAGGGGTAGGGTTAGGGCTAGGGTTAGGGCTAGGGTTATGGCTAGGGTTAGGGCTAGGGTTAGGGCTAGGGTTGGGGCTAAATTTAGGGTTAGGGTTGGGGCTAAATTTAGGGTTAGGGTTGGGGCTAAATTTTCACACTTACGTCGGTACGGGGCCGTCGCAATGCGTCGGCCTGACATACCGACGCACGTTGTGAAAATTGTGCACAACGTGGGCAGCGGCTGTAGTTTTTCAACGCATCTGCTGCCCAATCTATGTCCTGGGGAGGAGGGGGCGGAGTTACGGCCACGCATGTGCGGTCAGAAATGGCGGATGCGACGTACAAAAAAACGTTTCATTGAACTTTTTTTGTGCCGACGGTCCGCCAAAACACAACTGATCCAGTGCACGACGGACGCGACGTGTGTCCATCCGTCACGATCCGTCGGCAATACAAGTCTATGGGCAAAAAACGCATCCTGCGGGCACATTTGCAGGATCCGTGTCTTGTCCAAAACGACGGATTGCGACGGATGCCAAACGACGCAAGTGTGAAAGTAGCCTTAGGGCTAGGGTTAGGGTTGGGGCTAAAGTTAGGGCTAGGATTGGGGCTAAAGTTAGGGTTAGATTTGGGATTAGGGTTAGGGTTTGGATTACGGTTGGTATTAGGGTTAAGGTTGGCATTAGGGTTACGCTTGGGATTAGGGTTAGGTTTGGGATTAGGGTTAAGGTTAGGGTTGTGATTAGGGTTAGGGTTGTGATTAGGGGTGTAATGGGATTAGGGTTAGGTTTGAGGTTAGGGTACCGTCACACTATAACATTTCGATCGCTACGACGGTACGATTCGTGACGTTCCAGCGATATCGTTACGATATCGCTGTGTCTGACACGCAGCAGCGATCAGGGATCCTGCTGAGAATCGTACGTCGTAGCAGATCGTATGGAACTTTCTTTCATCGCTGGATCTCCCGCTGTCATCGCTAGATCGGTGTGTGTGACACCGATCTAGCGATCTAGCGATGCGATCCAGCGATGCGTTCGCTTGTAACCAGGGTAAACATCGGGTAACTAAGCGCAGGACCGCACTTAGTTACCCGATGTTTACCCTGGTTACAAGCGTTAAACTAAAAAAAAACAAACAGCACATACTTACATTCTGGTGTCCGTCAGGTCCCTTGCAGTCTGCTTCCCGCACTGTGACTGCCGGCCGTAAAGTGAAAGCAGAGCACAGCGGCTGTGCTTTCACTTTCACTTTACGGCCGGCAGTCACTGAGTGCGGGAACCAGACTGCAAGGGACCTGACGGACACCAGAATGTAAGTATGTGCTGTTTGTTTTTTTTTAGTTTAACGCTTGTAACCAGGGTAAACATCGGGTAACTAAGCGCGGTCCTGCGCTTAGTTACCCGATGTTTACCCTGGTTACCCAGGGACCTCGGCATCGTTGGTCGCTGGAGAGCTGTCTGTGTGACAGCTCCCCAGCGACCACACTACGATTTACCTACGATCACGGCCAGGTCATATCGCTGGTCGTGATCGTAGGTAAATCGTATAGTGTGACGGTACCCTTAGGGTTGAGATTAGGATTAGGGGTGTGTTGGATTTAGGGTTTTGATTAGGGTTATGGTTAGGGTTGACATTAGGGTTGTTTTGGGGTAAGGGTTGTGATTATGGTTAGGGTTAGTGATTAGGATTATGGATCAGGTTGGGATTAGGGTTAGGGGTGTGTTGGGGTTAGGGTTGGAGCTAGAATTGGGGGGTTTCCACTGTTTAGTTACATCAGGGGGTCTCCAAACACGACAGCCAATTTTGTGCTCAAAAAGTCAAATGGTGCTCCCTCCCTTCTGAGCTCTGCCGTGCGCCCAAACAGTGGGTTACCCCCACATATGGGGCATCAGCGTACTCGGGATAAATTGGACAACAACTTCTGGTGTCCAATTTCTCTTGTTACCCTTGTGAAAATAAAAACTTGGGGGCTACAAAATCTTTTTTTGTGGAAAAATATATATATATTTTTTTTATGACTCTGCATTATAAATTTCTGTGAAGCACTTGGGCATTCAAAGTTCTCACCACACATTTGTATAAGTTCCTTGGGGGGTCTAGTTTCTAAAACGGGGTCACTGTGGGGGGTTACTACTGTTTAGGTACATCAGGAGCTCTGCAAACGAAACATAACGCCCACAGACCATTCTATCTAAGTCTGCATTCCAAAACGGCGCTCCTTCCCTTCCGAGCTCTGCCGTGCGCTCAAACAGTGGTTTACCCTCACATATGGGGCATCAGCATACACAGGATAAATTGGACAACAACTTTAGTGGTCCAATTTCTCCTGTTACCCTTGTGAAAATAAAAACTTGGGGGCTACAATATCTTTTTTGTGAAAAAAAAAAAATATTTTTTATTTTCACGACTCTGCATTCTAAACTTCTGTGAAGCACTTGGGCATTCAAAGTTCTCACCACACATCTAGATAAGTTCCTTGGGGGGTCTAGTTTCCAAAATGGGGTCACTTGTGGGGGGTTACTACAGTTTAGGTACATCAGGGGCTCTGCAATCGCAACATAATGCCCACAGACCATTCTATCAAAGTCTGCATTCCAAAAAGGCGCTCCTTCCCTTCCGAGCTCTGCCGTGCGCCCAAACAGTGGTTTACCCCCACATATGGCGTATCAGCGTACTCGGGATAAATTGGACAACAACTATTGCAGTCCAATTTCTCCTGTTACCCTTGTGAAAATAAAAACTTGGGGGCTACAATATCTTTTTTGTGGAAAAAAATATATTTTTTATTTTCACGACTCTGCATTCTAAACTTCTGTGAAGCACTTGGGCATTCAAAGTTCTCACCACACATCTAGATAAGTTCCATGGGGGGTCTAGTTTCCAAAATGGGGTCACTTGTGGGGGATTTCTACTGTTTAGGTACATCAGGGGCTCTCCAAACGCGACATGGCGTCCGATCTCAATTCCAGCCAATTCTACATTGAAAAAGTAAAACGGCACTCTTTCTCTTCCAAGCTCTGCGGTGCGCCCAAACAGTGGTTTACCCCCACATATTGGGTATTGACGTACTCAGGAGAAATTGCACAACAACTTTAGTGGTCTAATTTCTCCTGTTACCCATGTGAAAATAAAAATTTGTGGGCAAAAAAATCATTTTTGTAGAAAAAATTCGATTTTTTTTTTCACGGCTCTACATTATAAACTTCTGTGAAGCACATGGGGGTTCAAAGTGCTCACCACACATCTAGATAAGTTCCTTAAGGGGTCTAGTTTCCAAAATGGTGTCACTTGTGTGGGGTTTCCACTGTTTAGGCACATCAGGGGCTCTCCAAACGCGACATGGCGTCCAATCTCAATTCCAGCCAATTCTACATTGAAAAAGTAAAACGGCACTCCTTCTCTTCCAAGCTCTGCGGTGCGCCCTAACAGTGGTTTACCCCCACATATTGGGTATCAGCGTACTCAGGAGAAATTGCACAACAACTTTTGTGGTCTAATTTCTCCTGTTACCCTTGTGAAAATAAAAATTTGTGGGCAAAAAGATCATTTTTGTCGAAAAAATTCGATTTTTTTTTTCACGGCTCTACATTATAAACTTCTGTGAAGCACATGGGGGTTCAAAGTGCTCACCACACATCTAGATAAGTTCCTTAAGGGGTCTAGTTTCCAAAATGGGGTCACTTGTGGTGGGTTTCCACTGTTTAGGCACATCAGGGCCTCTTCAAACGCGACATGGCGTCCAATCTCAATTCCAGCCAATTCTACATTTAAAAAGTAAAACGGCGTTCCTTTACTTCCAAGCTCTGCGGTGCGCCCAAACAGTGGTTTACCCTCACATATGGGGTATCGACGTATTCAGGAGAAATCGCACAACAACTTTTGTGGTCTAATTTCTCCTGTTACCCTTGTGAAAATAAGAATTTGTGGGCGAAAAAATAATTTTTGTGTAAACAAAAGCGATTTTTTATTTTCACGGCTCTACGTTATAAACTTCTGTGAAGCACTTGGGGGTTCAAA
The DNA here is from genome assembly GCF_032444005.1 of Ranitomeya imitator. Lineage (NCBI taxonomy): Eukaryota > Metazoa > Chordata > Amphibia > Anura > Dendrobatidae > Ranitomeya > Ranitomeya imitator. The sequence continues at coordinate 781,565,454 of NC_091282.1, read as the reverse complement.
GTGCTCACCACACATCTAGATAAGTTCCTTAAGGGGTCTAGTTTCCAAAATGGTGTCACTTGTGGGGGGTTTCCACTGTTTAGGCACATCAGGGGCTCTCTAAACGTGACATGGCGTCCGATCTCAATTCCAGCCAATTCTGCATTGAAAAAGTCAAACGGCGCTCCTTCACTTCTAAGTTCTGCGGTGAGCCCAAAAAGTGGTTTACCCCCACATATGGGGTATTGGCGTATTCAGGAGAAATTGCATAACAAAATTTATGGTTACATTTCTGTTTTTACACTTGTGAAAATAAAAAAAATGGTTCTGAATTAAGATGTTTGCAAAAAAAAGTTAAATGTTCATTTTTTTTTTCCACATTGTTTCAGTTCCTGTGAAGCACGTAAAGGGTTAATAAACTTCTTGAATGTGGTTTTGAGAACCTTGAGGGGTGTAGTTTTTAGAATGGTGTCACACTTGGGTATTTTCTATCATATAGACCCCTCAAAATGACTTCAAATGTGATGTGGTCCCTAAAAAAAAATGGTGTTGTAAAAATGAGAAATTGCTGGTCAACTTTTAACCCTTATAACTCCCTAACAAAAAAAATTTTGTTTCCAAAATTGTGCTGATGTAAAGTAGACATGTGGGAAATGTTATTTATTAACTATTTTTCGTGACATATCTCTCTGATTTAAGGGCATAAAAATACAAAGTTTGAAAATTGCAAAATTTTAAAAATTTTCGCCATATTTCCGTTTTTTTCATAAATAATTGCAAGTAATATCGAAGAAATGTTACCACTAACATGAAGTACAATATGTCACGAAAAAACAATCTCAGAATCAGCGGGATCCGTTGAAGCGTTCCAGAGTTATAACCTCATAAAGTGACAGTGGTCAGAATTGCAAAAATTGGCTCGGTCATTAAGTGCCAAATTGGCTCTGTCACTAAGGGGTTAAGAGTCTCCTCTTTCCTCCACTCATTACCTTTAGTAACGGCACCTGTTTAAACTTATCAGTATAAAAAGACACCTGTGCACACCCTCAAACAGTCTGACTCCAAACTCCACTATGGTGAAGACCAAAGAGCTGTTAAAGGACACCAAACAAAATTGTAGCCCTGCACCAGGCTGGGAAGACTGAATCTGCAATAGCCAACCAGCTTGGAGTGAAGAAATCAACAGTGGGAGCAATAATTAGAAAATGGAAGACATACAAGACCACTGATAATCTCCCTCGATCTGGGGCTCCACGCAAAATCCCACCCCGTGGGGTCAGAATGATCACAAGAACGGTGAGCAAAAATCCCAGAACCACGCGGGGGGACCTAGTGAATGAACTGCAGAGAGCTGGGACCAATGTTACAAGGCCTACCATAAGTAACACACTACGCCACCATGGACTCAGATCCTGCAGTGCCAGACGTGTCCCACTGCTTAAGCCAGTACATGTCCGGGCCCGTCTGAAGTTTGCTAGAGAGCATTTGGATGATCCAGAGGAGTTTTGGGAGAATGTCCTATCGTCTGATGAAACCAAACTGGAACTGTTTGGTAGAAACACAACTTGTCGTGTTTGGAGGAAAAAGAATACTGAGTTGCATCCATCAAACACCATACCTACTGTAAAGCATGGTGGTGGAAACATCATGCTTTGGGGCTGTTTCTCTGGAAAGGGGCCAGGACGACTGATCCGGGTACATGAAAGAATGAATGGGGCCATGTATCGTGAGATTTTGAGTGCAAACCTCCTTCCATCAGCAAGGGCATTGAAGATGAAACGTGGCTGGGTCTTTCAACATGACAATGATCCAAAGCACACCGCCAGGGCAATGAAGAAGTGGCTTCGTAAGAAGCATTTCAAGGTCCTGGAGTGGCCTAGTCAGTCTCCAGATCTCAACCATATAGAAAACCTTTGGAGGGAGTTGAAAGTCCGTGTTGCCAAGCGAAAAGCCAAAAACATCACTGCTCTAGAGGAGATCTGCATGGAGGAATGGGCCAACATACCAACAACAGTGTGTGGCAACCTTGTTAAGACTTACAGAAAACGTTTGACCTCTGTCATTGCCAACAAAGGATATATTACAAAGTATTGAGATGAAATTTTGTTTCTGACCAAATACTTATTTTCCACCATAATATGCAAATAAAATGTTAAAAAAACAGACAATGTGATTTTCTGGATTTTTTTTTCTCAGTTTGTCTCCCATAGTTAAGGTCTACCTATGATGTAAATTACAGACGCCTCTCATCTTTTTAAGTGGTGGAACTTGCACTATTGCTGACTGACTAAATACTTTTTTGCCCCACTGTATATGTGTCGGGGTCGTCACGACAATACCCTTCATCCACCAGTCATTCCAAATCAGATTAAGAGCATGTTGGTACCGGATAAGAATGAGTCAGACAAAAGCTGGTTCAAACTCATTGCATGCTCGTACTTCCACAAGACACAAAAGAGAATAGTGAAACCAAAAACACTCAGTTTGAAAAAATGTTGCAGTAATCCGCAAGTGCTAGTAAAAGATGTAAAAAACAGGGTATTTGGTTGATACGTTTTTTGCAAAAAATGTATACTAAGCTGCTCTACCAATCTTCACGGTATACCCTTATCAGAGCAGTCCTAACTAATGTATGCAATCCCTATCTGATGTATTTAAAAACCTGATCATCTGTATATAACCTGTGTGAACAGGGTTCAGAGAGGAAAAATCCATGTGTGCATACAGGGTAGAACAGCTTTTGTGCAGATAGCCCAAGAGGAGTGGTGGAACTCCCCAGTCTTGTAGACACAAGAGAACAATTATGGAAACAGGAACACATGGGCTACTTGCACAGTGAACAAGTCTGTATGATCATGTTCACACACCACCAAGAAACCTGAAGACACAAAAGAGAATAGTGAAACCAAAAACACTCAGTTTGAAAAAATGTTGCAGTAATCCGCAAGTGCTAGTAAAAGATGTAAAAAACAGGGTATTTGGTTGATACGTTTTTTGCAAAAAATGTATACTAAGCTGCTCTACCAATCTTCACGGTATACCCTTATCAGAGCAGTCCTAACTAATGTATGCAATCCCTATCTGATGTATTTAAAAACCTGATCATCTGTATATAACCTGTGTGAACAGGGTTCAGAGAGGGTGATCAGTCCTCGAGGTCAGCCACTACGGGTGTCATCCACGGACGTCCAGGCATGGGTCCAGGGGGTCTCGGATCGCCGGCCACTCCCCACGTTGGTTGCGCCAAATTGTCGGGGTCGTCACGACAATACCCTTCATCCACCAGTCATTCCAAATCAGATTAAGAGCATGTTGGTACCGGATAAGAATGAGTCAGACAAAAGCTGATTCAAACTCATTGCATGCTCGTACTTCCACAAGTAGTGGGAACGTCACAGCAACTGGACTTTATTTCCTGATACACAACATTACATGACCTATTGGGGGAAGGTGTGCAGAGGGCGGGGTTAGGCGGGGTTTAAGCAATGTATCTAGTATTCAGTCCTTCTGGTTGGTCTGACGTCATATGATGGATCCTCCTTCCTCCACGTCACTTTAAGTTTCCATTTCTCCAGAAACGATACTTTACCTTCAGAAACGAAAGTAGATTCTTGGCAAGAACAAAAACTAAGGCGTCACGTTAAGTTTCGATTTCCAGAGAAATGATACTTGGCTTCTGGAATGTGAAACTTGTTTCTTCAGCAGAGTGAATCTGGGGCAAAGGTGAATACTGGCAGCCATGTTAAATACAATTACATATGCATTAGCAAGCGAAGGGGAAAAACTTATTGTTTCACAGCATAAGAATATATAAAAGTACAAAAGTGTATAAAGACATATATTTTCACCTTGACAATCCCCCCTAAACACTAAGTTTTTCCCTAAAAAGAAAGATCCTTCGAGACTGTCCATGTGATGGGGAAAGAGGAGGTGGATTTCTTCATCCAGACACCTCAGAAACTCTCCCTTTGTGAGAGGCCTCCAGGCAGCTGAACCCTTCACTAGGTTCACATGGAGTTCTCCCGCTGTCCCTAAACTAAATCTCTTAGCATCATCTGAGAGTAAGGGGTTTTGTCTATCTTCTTGAGGGGGACATGCTTAGGGATCTCCCCTGGATCAGTGCCATCGTACTCTAGTGGGTCTACTTCTTGGTTGAGGAAGGTGCCAGTCAGAGTTGCCTTAGTGATAACCTTTTTATACAGGGGAATAACACAACAGAGAATTATCGATCCAACTACAAGAAGGGCAATCAGTACCAGACAAGCTTGTTGAAGGAATCCTTTAAGCCCACCCAACCAACCGGAAAAGAATGATGTGTCTACTCCAACACTAGTTTTTAATTCTGCTGCTAACCCATTTATCTTTTTAAGGGCTATCATGGTCTTTCCATTTACCCCAGAGTTCTGAGGGATATAGGTACAACATTCCTCTCCCACCATCCCACAGACTCCTCCTTTCTCAGCTAAGATCATATCAAGGGCGAGTCGGTTTTGGAGGGTCATTCTAGTGTTAGGGCCCAATTCCTCAACTATACCCTGGAAAGCATCACAGGTAAAATTGACAAACCTTTGTTCACTGTAATATATATAATTGATCCAATCAACATTTTTATTAATCTGCACCTGTGGGATTAAAGAAGCAAAGCTAGCATAGATCTGGTTCTGGGCTTTAAATTGGTCAGGCACCCCCCTTGGCTCCAATGCCATCGACATATACCAATGGATATTCTTCATAACTCATGTGGAGCTGATCAAGACTTCTCCTCGTTCTGGTATATTCATCAGGTGTCTCTGGATCCCAAGGTAAAATCTTGAACTGCATGGCTAATTTAACAAGGGTGCATTGACCTGTCCAGGCAATAGGCAACCTAGGACGGAGCTTACCATCTCCACATAACCAATAAATATCATACATATACTGTGTATGATTAGCTAGCAAGTCAGTATCCAGGGAACTGTTCTCTTTGCAGAAACCTGTCTCGAAGACCCCTACTGGTGTACCTGTAGTGTCGTGGGAATTATAGCAGGTATAATTATCAGCTAACACAGTTATCCCTCCTGGGACCTTTAGTTTGGGTTCTTCATGAATTAGTGGGACATAATCTGAGCAATCAGTGGGCTTTAAATCATTCAAAAGATTCATAACACAGGCAGTGGTATTAAGTATATCCAATATATCCCAAATTTGATCATCTGGATAATCTGTGGCCCTAACCAATTTATCCCACATTTGTATAACTGACAATTTTATTGGCTATACCCATCTGTACTACTAATCTTTCATGATATTGTACAAACTTATTATTCAAGGATATTGGGGAATTTAGACTGTCCCATGCGGTTACCAATATTATTATATGGAAATACGAAAAACTAAAACATTATGTCCCCTTATTTGCTACTAGTCTGTTTGACCAGCTTGCAGTGCGATACGTGGATCCACGTCGGCCTTCCTTCCAGCTTTACTGTCATAAGAATAATGAGGAGGACTTGGTAGGGACCATCATACAAGGGTTCTAGTCCGTGTTTTCTGACATAGCTTTTTACGACCATAAAACCACCAGGCTTCAAATTGTGACCAGTGTCGGTTTCTGCTGAATCTGGAAGGGAAGAAGAAACTAAAACATGGGTGTTAGCAACATTTTTTTACGAAGCTGGATAACATATTGAACAGCACGGTCAATTTCTTCTGACAACTACTGAGACTGAAAATTTGCAACTGAGAACCTAGCACCAAACAATATCTCATATGGGGACAGGCCATATTTTGCAATAGGGGTAGTACAAATGTGTAAGAGCCCTGGCCATGGAGCCGTAGTCTCCTGCATCATTTTGGTCAATTGTCCCTTCAGTGTGCCGTTCAGCCTCTTAACTTTCCCACTAGATTTTGGATGGTATGGAGTATGGAGGGCTACAGTGGATCCAAGAATTGTCAGAACCTCCTGATACACATGAGAAGAAAAGTCCGGGCCTTGGTCACTTTCAGCAACTTCTGGAACACCATATCTGCATATAACTTCCATCACCAGTTTCTTTGCTGTGATCTTTGCAGTCACGTTGGTAACGGGGAATGCTTCTGGCCAACTGGAGAACATGTCGACAACCACCAGACAATATTCATACCTTCCAGACTTAGGCAACGTGAGGTGGTCCACCTGGAGCTTTTGGAAAGGATAGTCGGGCTTAGTAAGGTGCTTCGGGGGTACACGTTGAAGTTGACCGGGATTGCAGGTCTGACAGATACCTCGATGTGTGGGCCCATGCGCCCACGTGGCAATAGCAGGGTACATCCGCTTAGGGAGACACACAAGTTGGTCCTTTTTCCAGCGACCATTGTCCATACATGCTCCATCAGCTTTCCACTGCTTCACTTCTTCCTTTGGAGACATTCTCTGCATCGTCATTAAGCGGTCTCGCGGGGTCTGGCAGAAGACCTCAGCCTGGCGTAGATCATCAGGTTCCTGTAGAGTCAGTGTTTCTTGTAACTGTTTACGCTGAGAGCGTGTGGTCACCATAGCTGGTATGGTCTGTTCAACGGGCAGAAGAGCAGCGGCTTTTGCTTGCATATCCGCAAAGGCGTTACCAACAGTCTGTGGACTGTTCCATAGTACCATGCTCCTTAACTTTGATAATGGCCACCTGGGTAGGTAATTCGATTGAGTCCATAAGGGTTTTAACAGCTTCAGCATTCTTCACTGAGTCCCGGCGGTAGTAACAAACCCTCGATTGGCCCATAGGGCTCCGAAATCATGAGCAATACCAAATGCATACTGTGAGTCCGTGTATTTATTAGCCCGCCTGTCTTTGGCCAGAACACATGCAGTAGACAGAGCCTGAAGTTCTACTTCCTGTGCTGACAGTGAGGGAGGGACGGAGTGCAGCTGCGTGCACTACAGTATCTTCCGTAATAACAGCGTATCCAGTGTGAAATCTGCCAAAATCATCAGCATATCTTGAACAGTCTTTCAGGGCCTTATAGAGAGGTAGCATTATGCGGGATGTGTCCGGTATCCACTGACAACAATAAGTACATAATCCAAGAAAACGCTGGAGTTCAGTCACATCCTTTGTAGCTGAAGGCTATTTTTTTTCTTTCTTCTGTGAGGTGTCTGGCACCCTGAAGGAGACAGTGACCCAAAAATATCACTTGACCAAGGCAGAACCGAAGTTTCGAGGCCGAAACCCGACAGTTCAGATCTGCCAGATACTTGCGAAAACTAACAGTGGCAACAATGGCTTCCTGCTCTGTCTGTGCACACAACAAAAAAAAACAAAAACAAAAAATTACCCACATACTGAAGCAGCGTGACATAGGGATATTCTAACTGCCAGGGTTAACAATACTATCCCCCCTATTTTTTTTTTACAAACTGATTGGGAAAGGGCATGTAAGATACACATCTCATTATACTCATCTACATAGGGGTTATATAACGTAAGGACCATCTGACCATCATCTTGGCTCACCAACTCTCTAGGTCTGCTCAGGTGCACTTATACGTCCATCATATTGTCTTTGTCTGTATAATGGGAAAGGTTTGTTCTCAGGGTCAGCCAATTATTTTAGCGTAGCTAGCTAGTCAGAAGGCTTCCAGGGATAATACTCCTGTTTCTGTCTTACACTACCTGATGTGGTTGGTTCTCTGGTGGTGGGGGTGACTAGATGACCGGTTGGGGGTGACATGACATGCTGGTCTACAGCTCCTTCCCAAAAGGATTACTGTCAGCTTACTCCCAAAAGTTAATGTCCCCACTACCCACAATCCTGTGTCAGCTTCTTATATCACTACATGTGATCTTATCTGGACAGGATTCAGCGTAATTCACTTAGGTTGGGTTGCAGCACAGATTATACAACTATTTCTCCAGTCTGGGTTTGTCTGACCGCAATGTTTACAAATCCATCTGTCTTGTCTTGGTCTGAGAATTAACATGGCGAGAGAGATTTCCAGACACAGGGTTAAAATGAATATTGGAATATGACACTGGATTTGTGTAGGGGAGGGGGGCTGGAGCTGGAGTCTTCTGCTTGGGCCACTGATAAGGAACAGAGCTGGGAGCTGTGTCCTTGCAGCTGTGGGCTGAGAGCGGTGGGGGCTAGAGAGCGAGTAAAGATCGCTGCAGCTGCTGATACAGAATGGGTTAAGTTCTTCTGGAAACTTTGTACTACTTTTAATGCATCGTCCGGAGTGGAATTCTCGATGTCAGGTCTAACTGACATTATTGCCTCTTTCAATTCAGATTTAAAACTCGGACATCAAAGCTACCACAAAAACGTGTGAATGGGCTTTATTATACAGTGAAAACCCCAAATCTTTAAACACTACCATAAGACGCCCATAGAACTTCTCGGCACTCTAGGATATATTTCTACAAAACCTTCACACAATTCCTATGCCAGAACACCTCAGAAAAACCAATGATTGAGGTATTTTATAACCAAACACGGGCTCTGCATCCTTTCATCTTTCCTCTCCATCAACCTCTCAACATTCTTGACTGCCTTCTTGCCCTCCCGTGACTCTACTATTGTCTTGACTTCTACAGCATCCTCACTTTTTAATTCAAATAAATTTTTATTAAGAATAACAAGGCAATTAACATGTTACATTTACATTTTCAATATAGAGTATTTCCCCCCCCCTCCCCCTTCAAACAGCCCCCTTCGATCCCAAAGCCCCCCATTCCCACCCCACAAAGCAGCTCATCTTGTTACAGCATCCTCACTTAACTCGTGGGGCACGGACTTCTTCTGCTATAAGAGACGCAACATGACTCACAGAATACTACGCCCTTCTGCAGCAGGCCGCTGACAGCGACAGCAACACTTGTGTCCTAACACGGAGCCTCGCGCTCGACGTGTTATGAATAAAGAGCCTCGCGCTCAATATTTTTCCCTAACCTGAAAACCAGTGATTACAGTCTGCCCTGTCACGATATTCTAAACGTTGGGAGGCGGTCTCCTAATGAGACCCCTCCACTGAGATTCTGGTGGTCCCCCCACTTGGGACGTCTTAATTACCAATGTGATTCTGGTGGTCCCCCCACTTGGGACGTCTTAATTACCAATGTGATTCTGGTGGTCCCCCCACTTGGGACGTCTTAATTACCAATGTGATTCTGGTGGTCCCCCCACTTGGGACGTCTTAATTACCAATGTGATTCTGGTGGTCCCCCCACTTGGGACGTCTTAATTACCAACATGTACAATATCACAGAGGCTGCGTCTCCTATCCCTTTCTCTCAGCCGCCCCCAATCCACAACTTCTTCAATCTTTCACTCCATCACTACTAGACAATAGTCACGGGTAGGGTGGTTGAATGGAGTACAATAACCGGTGGAGGAGGTGTGGAGTACACGAGGACGCGCAGAGTGTGACGTCTCTCAGTTGCTGGTTTGAAGCGTGGCACGGGATCGCGCTCGGTCTCACCACTCGACCGGTCACTCCCCAGACCCAAGGAGACCACAGACTAACCAATAATGGCTGAAACACTAGCAAGTGTGACACATACATAGTATGTGATCTCCACTTACCGTGTTTGGAGGGTGATCAGTCCTCGAGGTCAGCCACTACGGGTGTCATCCACGGACGTCCAGGCATGGGTCCAGGGGGTCTCGGATCGCCGGCCACGCCCCACGTTGGTTGCGCCAAATTGTCGGGGTCGTCACGACAATACCCTTCATCCACCAGTCATTCCAAATCAGATTAAGAGCATGTTGGTACCGGATAAGAATGAGTCAGACAAAAGCTGATTCAAACTCATTGCATGCTCGTACTTCCACAAGTAGTGGGAACGTCACAGCAACTGGACTTTATTTCCTGATACACAACATTATATGACCTATTGGGGGAAGGTGTGCAGAGGGCGGGGTTAGGCGGGGTTTAAGCAATGTATCTAGTATATATACACTGCACAGCACCACTCCTCTTGTCCTGTATATATACACTGCACAGTACCACTCCTCCTGTCCTGTATATATACACACTGCACAGTACCACTCCTCCTGTCCTGTATATATACACTGCACAGCACCACTTCTCCTGTCCTGTATATATATATACACTGCACAGTACCACTCCTCCTGTTCTGTATATATACTCTGCACAGTACCACTCCCCCTGTCCTGTATATATACACACTGCACAGTACCACTTCTCCTGTTCTGTATACATACTCTGCACAGTACCACTCCTCTTGTCCTGTATATATACACACTGCACAGTACCACTTCTCCTGTCCTGTATATATACACTGCACAGTACCACTCCTCCTGTCCTGTATATATACTCTGCACAGTACCACTGCCCCTGTCCTGTATATATACTCTGCACAGTACCACTCCCCCTGTCCTGTATATATACACTGTACAGTACCATTCCTTTTGTCCTGTGTATATATATATATATATATATATATATATATATATATATACACACATACACTGCACAGTACCACTCCTCTTGTCCTGTATATATACACACTGCACAGTACCACTCCTCCTGTCCTGTATATATACACTGCACAGTACCACTCTTCCTCTCCTGTATATACACTGCACAATACCATTTCTCCTGTCCTGCAGTTTGCCTCTTTAGGTTATGTGCACACGTTCAGGATTTCTCGCAGAAAATTCCTGAGAAAAACCAGACATTTTCTGCAAGAAATCCACAAAAAAAACGCATGCGTTTTTGCCGCAGTTTTTTCCGGACATTTCCCAATGCATTTTGTAGTGGGAAATCCGCAAAATTAATGAACGGAAAAAAACGCATCATGTGCACAAAACATGCGAAATTCATTCTAAATGATGGGATGCTTATTGTATGCGGTTTTATAGCGTTTTTATCGGGAAAAACTGCAACGTATGCACACAGCCTTATTGTTTTTGTTTTACGTTTCTATGGTTACTGATGTACATTAGATTTTTACACTTTTATAGACAAATTCATGAAGTTCCTGTGACTTCTCAATATTCCCAGGGCTGCCCCCTATTCTCCACACCCGACCCCATGGGCTAAACCGGTATAGATCCCATCTTGTGTGGACGCAGGTTAACAAACCCCAATTTATGAGGATTCAATGCAGACACTTTCTTCCAGCAATGTTCTCATCCTGTATCCCCTAGCATACACTTCCTGCCTCTGATGGCTCAGTGTGATCGTAAGGTCAAAACTCACATAGTGATAATCCAGGTTTTATCTTCTCCTCTCTTCCTTGGTGTCCTGATGACAACACTTCCTTTTCCAGATCCCTGGCCCAGGTAGTGTTGTCTTCTGGACATCTCTATGGACTATTTTCTCAGATGCTTGTATTCTATTTTTAGAGCAGGTGATTCTCCTTTTAGTGCATCCAGTTTTGCAGCGGTCTCTTCCGTTTTTATGGTTCAGCGCCACTTTTACATTTTACATGCGGATTACGCTTTAATTAAAAGGAGGTTGTAAAGCAGCGAGAAGCGGCGGTTACTGATAATCCAGGGCAGCGGCAGATGTTCAGTTTGTAGTCAATTTCCTGCAAAATAAAAAATCCCCTGCGTAGATAACGTGCAGCCACTGGCTCATTAACTAAACAACGGTGCTGCGATCGCCTTTTCTCCTTACACAGTTAGTCAGAAATTCAATAAAAAAATAAAATGGAAAAAAATATATAAAGGAGCAAGTATGGAGACAAACAAGGATATGAAAGGCGGCGGTGGCCGTGTTACTGCGGACAAAGCGAGTGAATGGGCTCCGCGTGCGCTAATCACTGACAAACACGGCAGCGTAATAAAGGGCTGGTGTCCTGTGTACAGACGGCATGTGGAGGAGCAGCCGGCGCACAACTCCATTATTCCATGATGAAAACAAGATATATTCAGCCTCAATTATCCGATCGCCGTTTACTTACCATAATTGAGGCCCGGGATGTGTACTCAGAGCATGTGACTGCGCAAAAAGGAGCCAGCGACCTTAAAGGGGAACTTCCCAGGGATTAATATTAGAGGGGGAGAAGCCTTGTGCATTGCAGATTATCAAGCTTTTCTACAAGTCTAATCTCTACTGCAATGACCCCATGACAACACTTCTTGTCCCATGCCGAAGTTATTTACTATTGTTAAAGCATCATTAATAACAGAAACTATTTAATGGAGCATGTGCTCTAGTCAGGTATCTCCGACAGTCCTAATGACGACGAATGGGGTGCATAGGCGACCATAGCTTATTACACAGCCCCTTCTCAGCAAGTTAATGCCTAAGTGGATAAGTGGGCGACAGAGGACATGCCCTTTATAATTAATGGGTAGGATTATTTAGATCAAATTTCCCCATGACAACACTGAATGACCTGAGCACTAACCATGACGATACATACCCACAGCGGAGGAGCTGCCTTCTCCAGCCACATAAAAAATATTTCTGTTTTCAGGTTCTGTTCGCAGGAAAGCTGGGTGATGACTATAGTGAGCGCTGCCGTCAGCCTGTTTTCCCCTTGTCTGTCCCATCATTATCAGCCCCATCCACATTTGCTATTACTAAATCTGGGAAAGTTGTGGGATTATCTTTTGCCACAGAGAGTTGTTGGCGTCACATTTTTTTCCCAGGATCAGATTTAAGTTAAACATTTATCATAGTGTTTCTCTGAAAAAATCCATTAAAGCTTTCAGCATTTCATCGCTATCCAAGCAAAGTGGTAAAATCACATCCCAAACTGTGTGAGGATGGTCCCACCTGTTGGGAAGATCCGACTTCAGGTGACGGCGACATTGCCCCGTGACCTCTTCCCGCCAGCGCTTCTTGCACGCTGGGTCCTGCTCACTCAGTGCTCTTCATGTTTAGAGCAGATATGTGTACGACACAGTGTAACGAACGCAGACGAGAGCGAGGAAGAAACTGTTCAGCCTGTAAACCGGAAAAGCTTCCCCAACATTGTAGATCGTACACAAGGACCCACAGCACAGGGGTGCCTTCCCTGTACTGAATTTACAGGGTATTTAGCAAAAAAGCATTAAGCTACTTACTGGTAGCGGCATTTTTCGGAGGCCCATGACAGCACTACGAGAGAGGGGATCCGCCCTTCAGGAACAGGAAACCTACAGATACAAAAGGGCGGTACCTCTCCCCATGCATCAGTTGTATATTAGAGCCTGAGAGGACTACCGCGGTTAGTAGCACACAAACATACATTATATACAGTTTATGTCCAAAAATAATCAATCATAATGAACTATATACCACACGTGAGATCTATCTATCTCATTATATACATTATGGGAAGTGCAACCCCCACGTGAATAGGGAGGGAACTAAGGGTGCTGTCATGGGCCTCCGAAAAATGCCGCTACCAGTAAGTAGCTTAATGCTTTATTCGGACTCCCATGACAGCACTACGAGAGAATTACAGAGATGTAAACTACCTTAGGGAGGGACTATAGCCTGTAGCACCCTTAACCCGAAGGTGAGATCAGAAGAGAACCCCAAGTCCAACCTATAGTGCTTGAAAAAGGTGGAAGGGGATGACCACGTAGCTGCCTTACATATCTGGTCGATGGAAACTCCAGATCTCTCAGCCCAGGATGCAGCCATGGCCCGAGTGGAATGTGCCCTCAGATTCTGCGGAGCTGGACCTCCACCTGCAGTATAAGCCAGAGAGATAGCCTCCCTAATCCACTTCGCTAGCGTGTACTTCGACACTCTAAGACCTTTCCTGGGACCTTGGAAAGATAGAAACAACGCCTCCTCTCTCTTCCAAGCATCAGTGACTGATATATATTCTAAGAGACATCTCCTAACATCTAACGTATGGAGTAACTCCTCTTTGGAATTAGAAGGATTAGGGAGAAATGATGGTAGAACTATCTCCTGAGATCTATGAAATTCTGAGGCCACTTTTGGTAAGTAAGCTGGATCTGGTCTGAGGACTACCCTGTCCTGTAGAAACTCTGTATAGGGGGACAGCCTAGAAAGAGCCTGTATGTCTCCTACCCTACGAGCAGATGTAATTGCCACCAAAAATGCTGTTTTGAGGGATAGTAATTTAAGTGAGGCTGAATGTAAAGGCTCAAACGGTTCTTTAGTCAAGGCTGAGAGGACTAGGTTAAGATCCCAAGGCATTGACCTATTCCTGTGTATAGGTCTGGATCTACTAGCTGCTTTGATGAACCTTGATACCCAATAATTACCAGCAATGTTGCAAGAAAATAAGGCCCCTAGGGCTGAGACTTGTACTTTTAGCGTACTCGTGGATAGATTTAGCTCTAGCCCTCTCTGCAGGAATTCTAGAATCTGGTTGATTGGTAAACCCTCTTCGATATTAAAATTTGAAGAGGCCAGAAACTTCCTCCAAGTTCTAGAGTAGATCTTAGTTGTTATGAGTTTTCTACTCTTCATAAGGGTATCAATGAGATTTGGAGAAAATCCTCTGTTTTTTAACAGTGACCTTTCAAAGACCATGCCGTCAAATGTAGACCCTTCACTTGTGGATGGTTGATCGGACCTTGATGAAGTAGGTCCGGGATGTCTGGCAGTACCCAGGGGTCTTCCACCGACATGGTCCTGAGCCAGGAGAACCAAGCCCTTCGGGGCCAGAACGGAGCAATCAGTATGATTCTCGCTTGATCCTCCCTTATCTTTCTGACCACCAGAGGCAACAGGTTTAGCGGGGGAAACGCATAAGCCAACCGGAAATCCCATCTGATCAGGAAGGCATCCACTACCAGCGGATATTCCCTGGGATTCAAGGAACAGAATTTTTTCGTTTTTCTGTTGTCCTTGTTGGCAAATAGGTCCACCTCTGGATGACCCCACCTGCGGACAATCTGGTTGAAGATTTTTGTGTTCAGAGACCACTCTCCTTGTCTTAAGGTGTTTCGACTTAGAAAGTCCGCCTTTATATTTTCCTTCCCTTTTATATGTACTGCTGCTAAAGATAGAAAATGATTTTCCGCTATCTGGAGCAGGCGGTCCGCTATTTCCATCAGGGACTCGGAGCGTGTTCCACCTTGGTGATTCACGTAGGCCACTGCCACCTGATTGTCGGAGAGGATTTTGACATGGTGACCCTGTAGATACACGAGGAGTTCCTTAATTGATAATTCAATCGCCAACAACTCCTTTTGATTAGAAGAGGCTGATGTTTGGGGGTCCCATAGACCCTGGACTACCACGTCACCCATGTGTGCCCCCCACCCTGTGGGGCTGGCGTCCGTCGTAACTACCCGAGTCACTTGAGTCACCCAGGGAACTCCTGCTGACAGATTGTCTTCCCTTAGCCACCATCTAAGAGATGTCAGAACCTCTGGACTCAATGTCATCTGACCCTGCAAGGAACCCTGTAAGACTCTGTCATAATTCAGTACGTCAAACTGTAAAGGTCTGGAGTGGAACTGGGCCCAACGGACGGCGGGAATACAGGAAGTTAGGGAACCTAACAAGGACATAGCCTGTCTAAGAGTCATGGTTGGTTCTTTAATTGCTTTTAATACCTGTTGTTGGATATGGCGCAGTTTATCAGTTGGAAGACAGCATTGTTGGGACTCGGAATCTAACAGCAGACCTAGGAATCTCTGGTTTTTTAGGGGTTGTAATCGGGATTTTTCATAATTCACGATCCAGCCCAGATTCTCTAGCTTAGATATAGCTGTTTTTACCTGAGCAAGGCAATGGTCTGCTGAGTTCCCAACTATCAGGAAATCATCCAGATAAGGGATTATGAGGATATCAGATTCACGTAAATGCGCCATGACCTCCGCAACTACTTTAGTGAATACTCGGGGAGACGTTGAGAGGCCGAAGGGAAGGGCTCTAAATTGAAAATGTCGAACAATACCCCCCATAGACACCGCCACACGTAGAAACCTCTGAAAGTTTTCATGGATAGGAACATGATAATACGCATCTTTTAAGTCCACAACTACCATGAAGCAGTGTTTGAACAACATTTTAATTGCAGAGCTGATTGACTCCATTTTAAATGTGGCTTTAACCAGGTATTCATTCAGGGATTTAAGGTTAATGATAGTCCTAAATGATCTGTCTGGTTTCTGGATCAGAAAAAGGGGAGAGTAGAATCCACTCCCTCTTTCTGACTCTGGAACTTCAATCAGCACGTTTTTGAGGCATAAACTCACAACTTCTGCCTCCAAAGCCGTCTGTTCAATAGTGGAGGAACGTAAGGGGGTTAACATAAATTTATCCCGAGGCCAGTGAATAAATTCTAATTTCAGACCTTCTGAAATAATACCTCGGACCCAGTCACTATTTGAGATGTTAGACAACTGATGCATGGGGAGAGGTACCGCCCTTTTGTATCTGTAGGTTTCCTGTTCCTGAAGGGCGGATCCCCTCTCTCGTAGTGCTGTCATGGGAGTCCGAATAAATATAGAATAGTAAAATGATTTAAAAAAAAAACAAAAAACACGGTGTTTTATTAATCTTTCATTGTATTCTCTAAAAGATTGCACAGGTCGTATGACAAGTCCACAGATAATGTACAGATTAAAGAAAAAAATTATTTACATTTTAAAATGATACAAGTGCAAAGGAGAAGAGTTCGGCAACCAGACCGGGAGACAGGTGCGCTCCATGTAAAGTTAGTGTTCCTGAATGATAAAATACAGGAGACACCCCTGTCTGGGCAGCTGATGCAGGGCGGTCGTCTGCTCCGGATGGGGATAGCAGCAGAGGGGTTAGCAAAGTAAGGTCACATAACCGCAGGAGGTGGAAGCTTTGGAAAGGAAATGGACCCAAAATATCCACCATTCACAGAACCATGGACGTGTCATCAGAAGACCCCACACCGGGACCCCCAGGAGCTGTATCAGCTATAGAAGAATCACTGTTACCTAAGCTATGCAGAAAACAGATCTGCGCTCCTCACACCGGCCGTCCATACACCGGATGCTATTTCCCAGGGGGGTGGTCATGGTGCATTTCTGGGGTGTATGTAAGAAGGACGATCATTACCCAAAGATGAAGTAATGCCTGTAAGAAAAGCAAGAAAGTCAGAAAGTGGAAGTGTGACAACGTCGCCTTGGCTCCGAACGTATATGCGTCATACAGAGGGATTAGCCGCTGTACAGAATAAAAATGCTTTAATAACATGTTCCATACTTGTGCTATTGGATTACTGCACCAGGCGGCTTCTTGAAAGCTGCCGTCAATTGTCAGCAATGATGACAGACTAGGAGCAAAGGCCTAAGAGACAACAATGCCTGGCACAGCTGTCTTTTCAAGCTGAATGCTGGGTCCAGTCTCTACACCTAATGCAAGTATGGATCATGGATTAAGGGCATAAATGAGGCCTTTGTGGCCAGGCAGGAATGGCGGTCTATATACAGTGGAAATCTCAGGTTCTGGGAGTCTATTGAACCCAGTCATTTAACATCACAATTCCCCTTGTTATCAGCACCTCCATCTCTTTCTCGATCGCCTTTAGGATAAATTACTATCTTGTCATTATTTTCTGTACAATTTAAGTTAAAAGACTTCTCCCATCTGAGACATTCATGGCTTCTCGACCAGATATGTCTGAATATCTCATGCAGGTTCTCTGCAATTTTCAAAATTGCCCCTTCTGCAATCCTGACATTGTTCAAAGAGTCCCCGTTTTCCAGACAGATGTGAATAGTCCCAACGCAGAAACCCATATTTAAAGAGTTTTAAGCTTTTAGAGAAGTGGCCCCCAAACAATAAGCTACAGGTAAAGATCCCACTACAGCTAGTACCCTCCCGAATTCAGTGTGGGCCCCTCGCTGGTGCTCTGGGCCCTGCATTTTGACTGCAGCGGTGAAGCCACTACAGGGCAGTCAGTCAATCACCACTCTCACGACATTCATATCAGTGGAGCCACCGAGCTCAGTGACTGGCTGCAGCGGTGATGCGAGTTGTCGGTGTCATCACAGCTGCAGCCAGAACACCAGGACCAGAAAAATCAGCATGGAGACAGTACTGGACTTGATGAGGCGCGTACGAGGTGTAAATATTTATCTAGACTTTGATCTTTTGGGACCACGTGTCTTCAAGTGATAAACGTGTTTAATGGACATTTATATCAGATTTACAGTATATCCTTATGCTATAAATGCCCTACACAAGAACCACTATAAGGATTTACTTTAAAAAAAAAAAACAAAACCCCCTGAAAAATACTTACCATATAAATAATAATAAATACCCGGGCAATGGGATATCGACGTAAGAATACCCCGAGTCGGATGCTGGGAAGAAAAAGAAATCTGTCAATTTAAGAGGCGGGGAACAAAGCGATAAAGCAGAGTGACTTATCCACAGCCTTAAAGGGAACCTGTCACCTGAATTTGGCGGGACTGGTTTTGGGTCATATGGGCGGAGTTTTCGGGTGTTTGATTCACCCTTTCCTTACCCACTGGCTGCATGCTGGCTGCAATAGTGGATTGAAGTTCATTCTCTGTCCTCCATAGTACACGCCTGCACAAGGCAAGATTGCTTTGTGCAGGCGTGTACTATGGAGGACAGAGAATGAACTTCAATCCAATATTGCAGCCAGCAGGTAAGGAAAGGGTGATTCAAACACCCGAAAACTCCGCCCATATGACCCAAAACCAGTCCCGCCAAATTCAGGTGACAGAGTCCCTTTAATGTAGAAGTACTAACATTACACCACAGCAGTGATCCCCAAATTTAAGATATTTCACCTTAAGAGCAAACATTCAGCTGTGAGACTGATTCTGCACTATATCCTGAAGCTGATATGAAAGAGGTGGTCTACATTCAGTAAAAACACCCCCAAAGTGTGCAAGAACCTACAATAAGCTCAGCAGGTAGTCTCCCTCCCGGGGTGTAGCACCGGCCTCCTACCGCTGCTGCAGTAACGTCATCCACAGTGCAGGTCACCGCTCTATCCGGAGCTCAGCGTCGCGGCCACCTCTGACCGAGCGTCGAGCACGGCGACCGACTACAGCGGTGATGTGACACCGGGACTGAAGTAATGGTGAAAAGATGGTGCTGGACTGAGGGGGGCGAGGACCTGATGAGTCAGTTATTGTATGCCAGTTACACACTGTGGAGACAACTTTACTGAAAGTGAACACCCCTGTAATATATGGATCCTGCTCCTGGCAGTCTGCAATATCCAGTGCTGAGCTAGCAAGTGATACTTGTACAAGAAATACTTTGGCTTTTTTTGTCTTTTATTGTCATTTCAAACCCTCTTCCTGTTGTCAATGAATAAAAGAATTTCATTTTACAACTTGGGTCTGAATGCAGAAAAAAAAAAAAAAAAAAAGAACAAACACTAAGTTGCAGAAGTTTTCCATAATATAATAATACAGCATCTCCATATGGGAAGGTGATGTGTACCTGAACTTGTCAATAGTGCTGGCAGCTTTCCGGACCTTTCCGTACATTCCTGCGATGTTTGTGTCCGCATCACTGAACAGGACTGGAACATTTCTTAATCGAGCGCCTATAAAGTGAAGGGAGAAGGTAGATAACTCGTGCATCCACAAGATCGAGGTTTATAAATCTCCCCACAGACGTCAAGTCTACGTACTGTCCCCGCTGTCCACGGCGGCCATATTTATGGTGGAGCCGCTGCTGCCCTGCACGCTCTTCAGCTGATGCTCCAGCCTCTCCAGCTGATAGACCAGCGAGTTCTTCTCTGTGCTCAGGCTCTCCAGTACCGTCTGCTTCTGGATCAGGGTCTCTGTCAGCTGGTGCAGCCGGTTCTCCAGCTCGCTCTCACTGCTGCTGCTTAACGCTTTGTTGGTGAGCTGCGTGGAGGGATTATAGCAAGGACAGACAAGCTGTATATGCAGCTGCCAGAGAGCGGAGAGGGACCCACTGCCACCATGGACTAATCTATCATCAGCTACAAGGGACCCATTTACCGTTCCTCCACCGCAGTCCTCTACCCTTTTGTGGCCGCATCCTCCAATATATAAGGTGTTGTATTCGACAACTATAATGTAGAATTACAAGCCAGCCATTGTTGTGGCGGACACCGAAGATGCCAGAGAGGACAACCATCCTCAATTATGTCCTCCTGCCCAAATAGTCTTCAGACAACCCATTTAATTATACTCCTTCATGTCTTTGTCCAATTTTTGTTATCAGCGTTGTTGTAATTTACTCAGACAGAAGCAGACGAGGGCAATACCTGATTTCTGAGTTTCTGGATTTCATCCTCTCGGTCTCTGATCCTTCCCTGCAAAGTATTCTTTGTCCTGTACAGATCCTCCTGTGTATACTGCAATTCCTGGAAGCCGAGGAAATGAAACAATGCAAACTATCAACTCCCCCGTGCTGATGACACATTACTGAAACCGCACACGTCCCCTCAGTGTTCACTGCGTCCTGCAGATGTCGGCTCCTAATAACTGAGTGTTTACCTGTTTTTGGCGCTCAAGTTCTGCCTCCAGTTCCTGCTTTGCTCTTCTCTGGTCGGCAATCTGCTCCTGAAGATCCTGAAGCTGTTCCCGGGCCGACTCTGCTTCACTCATCTGCTGCGTCTCCAGATCCTGCAAGGGATCAAATAAATACAATGTAAAAAGCTAGAAAATGGAATCTTGTAAGACAAAACGTCCTCGAACATTAAACAAGCTGCATTCTCAGTGAGGTCACCGCTGATCTCTAGTGATGGATAGGAGGCATTCTCAGTGATGTCACCGCTGATCTCTAGTGATGGATAGGAGGCATTCTCAGTGATGTCATCGCTGATCTCTAGTGATGGATAGGAGGCATTCTCAGTGATGTCATCGCTGATCTCTAGTGATGGATAGGAGGCATTCTCAGTGATGTCACCGCTGATCTCTAGTGATGGATAGGAGGCATTCTCAGTGAGGTCACCGCTGATCTCTAGTGATGGATAGGAGGCATTCTCAGTTATATCACCGCTGATCTCTAGTGATGGATAGGGGGCATTCTCAGTGAGGTCACCGCTGATCTCTAGTGATGGATAGGAGGCATTCTCAGTGAGGTCACCGCTGATCTCTAGTGATGGATAGGAGGCATTCTCAGTGATGTCACCGCTGATCTCTAGTGATGGATAGGAGGCATTCTCAGTGAGGTCACCGCTGATCTCTAGTGATGGATAGGAGGCATTCTCAGTGATGTCACCGCTGATCTCTAGTGATGGATAGGGGGCATTCTCAGTGAGGTCACCGCTGATCTCTAGTGATGGATAGGAGGCATTCTCAGTGAGGTCACCGCTGATCTCTAGTGATGGATAGGAGGCATTCTCAGTGATGTCACCGCTGATCTCTAGTGATGGATAGGAGGCATTCTCAGAGATGTTACCACTGATCTCTCTTACTCTCACCTGTAGCTCAGTCTTTAGTTGCTGTATTTGGGTCAGAAGTTTTTGGATCTCTTCTCTCTGCAGGTCTCGCTCGTGCCTCATCTCCTCCAGTTCCATGCTGTTGGCCGTGTGACTGTCTAGTCCTTCTATGCCAGACCCTTCCTTTAGACTGTTGATCAATTTTTCCTTGGACTGTGGAAAAGTTTAGAAAAATAACAGCAGGGTTATCTATTGCAACCATGAACATCTCAATATATACCCAGATAACTTGTGATAACTAGGAAATTCCCACTGCAGAATGACCAACCCTCCCGTATTGTACAGCGATTGCCGCTGCCGTCCTGCCTGTACCTGTAGGATGCGCGTTGCCTTTTGTTTGTAATCCGCCATTTCCTGTTTCATGGTCTCTGAGGCAGATTTTGCAGCCTTCAGTTGTTGCTGTAGATCATCGCCTCTCTTCTTCTCCTCCATGTGCTTCTTTTCTGCAGCAATGACTGACTCGGCCAGGTTCTGGCGCTCTGCTTCCATCTTACTCAGACGAGTTGCAAATTCATTCTGAGGATTATATGGATAAAAACGAAGATCCAGAATGGTAGAGCACTTCTCTCCTTCATGTGATGGGTACATACATATTGGCTTGTATTTCATACCTGCATCTGTTGGAAACCATCTTGCTCCCTTTTCAGAGAGGCTTCTGCATCCCGCAGCCTCTCCTGCACAGTGTGCAATGCCTGGCTGTGCAGGCTGCTCCCTTCATTGTGGTCCTGCAGAATCCTGTCAATTATACACCAATACATGAAGATCTGCAGGTGGCAAGTAGCAGGCGACCCACAGAACCCCAACCTCATACCTGGACTTCTCATTCTGCATTTTCTCTAGGGCCTCCGTGCGGCTGCTCAGTAATTGGTCAGCTTCCTGCAACCGCACCTTCAGCACCGCAAGTTGGGAGTCTTTTGCAGCTATGGCCTCCGTCATGTCATCTACCTGAGCGCGGAGCTCCCTCGTCGTACGATCACTCTTGGAATTATCCCCATTCCACTTCTCTACCCGTTCCCGGGCTTCATTCAGTTCTGTAATGAAACAGTCTTATTATTCGTAACATTGACAACTCAAGTGCATGAACACATAGGGAATCGGGAGTAAGAGCAGCACTTCACTAGATGGAAATGTATGTAATCCCGGGGATATAACCGAGGCTCCATGGTCCCTCGTAAACGTCATCACATTTATAGTTCTGAGCGTGGCACTGCAATATCCCAGGCAAGTCACTCTGCATCACAGAGTTTAGCCTTTTATGACAGACCATCCTTTACTGCCACCAGCAAATCAATGTAATGCCAGGAATGAAGACTAAAGGGGTTCACTCCCCACAGCATAGTCCTGGCAATAAGACCCCATAAAGCCTCTTCACGTGAAGCATTGCCCATGTTGTCCCCATAAGGAGACTGGAATGGGGGTCTGTCTTCTTCAGCGAGGAGTCCCATTTTTGTCTTAGATGCAATCATGGCCAGAGATTGGTGAAGAGGCTTCACTGTACAGAGGGGGAATCTCACACTGGTCCTTAATTATTTATCACTAACATGGGTATTCCACCAAATGTTCTGCTAGTGTACTTTAATAAATTAATTGTTTTAGAGTTTATAAAGGGAACCGGTCACCCCCAAAAACGAGGGTGAGCTAAGCCCACCAGCATCAGGGGCTTATCTACAGCATTCTGGAATGCTGTAGATAAGGCCCCGATGTATCCTAAAAGATAAGGAAAAGAGGTTATATTATACTCAACCAGGGGCGGTCCCGGTCCGGTCCGATGGGTGTCACGATCCGATCCGGCGCCTCCCATCTTCATCAGATGACATCCTCTTCTGATCTTCATGCTGCGGCTCCGGTGCAGGCGTACTTGGTCTGCCCTGTTGAGGGCAGAGCAAAGTGCTGCAGTGCGCAGGCGCTGGGCCTCTCTGACCCTTCCCGGCGCCTGCGCACTGCAGTACTTTGCTCTTCCCTCAACAGGGCAGACAATGTACGCTTGCGCCAGAGCCACAGCGTGAAGACCAGAAGAGGACGTCATCCTATAAAGATGGGAGGTCCTGGACCGGAGCGCAACGCCCATCGGATCGGACCAGTATAATATAACCTATTTTTCTCATCTTTTAGGATACATCGGGGGCTTATCTACAGCATTCCAGAATGCTGTAGATAAGCCCCTGATGCTGGTGGGCTTAGCTCACCCTCGATTTTGGGGGGTGACAGGTTCCCTTTAAATAACTCTTTTTATAGGATATCTGACCTGCACAATTTTATCTTCTATAACGTCTGAGCACTTGCTGGTTAGGGGAGACTTTTCAAAATTTCTTGTGGTGTATCAAACAAGATGAAATGGCATATTGTGTAATAAAAAGGTCCTAGTGAAAATCTTGACTATCTTGTGAATATCGGGACGAGGATCAAAGCTGAAGATGCTTCCGGACGGCTCTTCCCAGCATTGCAACAGTGTCTCTAGCATATACATGACAGAAGACCTGTCAATCACCTGCTGAGCTGGGAAGAGCCGGCCGGGTGCAGTGCTAGAACAGTCTAATCTATGGCTATAGTTTCTGGACAGATTTTCTCTGCATATTTTATTATCTGAAATGCTCTTCGGTTTCAGAGAAAATACCTAGCTACAATCGTGCACCGAGGTTGCGATTTATGTTGCACTCTGTGGTTTGGGCATGAATCACCTGACCGATTCCATTTAAAGAAGGTTTTCCAAGATTCTGCTGACTAAACACACAGGATTTCTTTCTCCAGTCTCAGTCCTACGTGCTCAGTCAGCCGAGGAGATTTATTTCATCTGTTAGACACTTCACTGGCAACACCAGTGTGTGTACTTCCTCTGATAGTTGAGACACAGGTCTCGGGAGCTGTATTTCTTTAGACTGCAGCTTGGCAGACATGTAACTCAGTTGTGTTGCTGTTCCGATTATGATTCCCCCCCCTACATACACCTTTGTATAAATGTTTTTGGGTTTTTTTATACACACATTTTATAAAACGTGACACCCTGGATAATATTTCACTGTCATTTGAATCAAGATCTTATTCAATATTTTAGTTAATTAATTTATCTACATGTTATCATCCAGTGGCCTTAACATCGCATGCTATAAAGTCGTTGGGAGAGAATAATACTTGCCTACTTGTGCCCGAGGGTGAGGGTCTACACTACATACAGTACATTCATTCTTGGACAATGATGGAACTGTAGTGCACGCTATGTTCTTTGACTTCTCAAGTGCTTTCAATACCGTACAGCCGCCCTTACTACGTAATAAGCTGACTGATATGGCGGTAGATGAGGGGATGGTGAACTGGATAAACAACTACCTGACAGACAGCCCGCAGTTTGTAAGGATGGAGGAGGTGGTATCTGGCAGTGTACGGAGCAGTGTTGGAGCCCCCTAAAGTACAGTGCTGTCGCCCTTCCTCTTCACATTGTATACAGCTGACTTTCGGTATAAATTAGATCTGTCACCTCCAAAAATTCTCAGATGACTCAGTGATTGTAGGGGCCATTGTGGGGGACGAGGAATATAAAAGGGTGGGTTCTGACTTTGTTGATACATAGTTACATAGTTAGTAAGGCCGAAAAAACAGGATTTTTGGTTGCTTACCGTAAAATCTGTTTCTTGAAGCCTCCATTGGGGGACACAGGAACCATGGGTGTATGCTGCTGCCACTAGGAGGCTGACACTATGCAAATAAAAAAGTTAGCTCCTCCTCTGCAGTGTACACCCCACCGACTGGCATTATACTCTTCAGTTAGTGAGAAAGCAGTAGGAGATAATGAAACAAGGTTGAAAAACCATAACCACAAACTTGAGAACTGTAACGTGAGAACAGTCATAGAACAGATAACAACAGAAAACATTGGGAGGGTGCTGTGTCCCCCAATGGAGGCTTCAAGAAACAGATTTTACGGTAAGCAACCAAAAATCCTGTTTTCTTTATCGCCTCTCATTGGGGGACACAGGAACCATGGGACGTCCCAAAGCAGTCCCAAGGGCGGGAAAACGGACTTCCATCAGGTCAGAGGACTCACCACTGCCGCCTGCAGGATCCTTCTGCCTAGGCTGGCGTCCGCCGATGCGTAGGTATGGACCTTGTAAAATTTGGCGAACGTGTGGATGGAAGACCAAGTTGCTGCTTTGCAAAGCTGTAGGGCGGAAGCCCTGTGGTGCACCGCCCAGGAGGCGCCGACTGCCCGGGTAGAGTGAGCCTTAATCCCAGGAGGAGGCACTCTGTTCTTGACCCGGTAAGCCTCTAAAATTGCCGTTCTGATCCAGCGAGCAATAGTCGCTTTAGAAGCCGGCTGGCCTCTGCGTGTGCCATCAGGAATGACGAAAAAAGAATCCGTCTTCCGGAAAGAGGATGTTCTATCCAGATAAATCCTCACTGCCCTGACTAGGTCTAGCTTGTTCAACGATCGCTCCAGAGGATGAGTCGGAGCTGGACAAAAGGAAGGTAGAACGATGTCCTTGTTGAGGTGGAAGGTGGAAACCACCTTTGGAAGAAAAGAAGGTGGAGGTCGGAAGACCACCTTGTCCTGGTGAATGACCAAAAACGGAGGGCGGCAAGACAGTGCCGCCAGCTCGGAAACGCGGCGAATGGACGTGATGGCCACAAGAAAGGCCACCTTCCAAGATAAAACTGATAGAGGAATCTCCCTAAGAGGTTCAAAGGGAGAAACCTTCAAAACGTCCAGTACCAGGTTTAGGTCCCAAGCCTCCACAGGGGCCCTAAACGGCGGGACGGCGTGGGCTACCCCCTGAAAGAAGGTCTTAACCTGTGGCCGAGAGGCCAAGGTCTTCTGAAAGAGGATGGAAAGCGCAGAGACCTGACCCTTCAGGGAACTAAGAGCCAGGCCCGAATCCAGTCCTGCCTGAAGGAAGGCCAAAAGAGAAGGCAGAGAAAAAACCATAGGCGGCACGCGGTTGGACTCGCACCAACGGAAGTAGGCCTTCCAGGTGCGGTAGTAGATCCTGGAAGACGAAGGCTTCCGAGCCTGAATCATGGTGTGAATCACCCGGTCCGAAAGGCCAGACGCTCTTAGAACCGCGGTCTCAACAGCCACGCCGTTAAACTGAGCGACCGAGAATTCGGGTGGCAGATCGGACCCTGGGACAGCAGATCGGGCCTGTCTGGAAGGCACCAGGGAGCGTCCGCGAGAAGGTTGACGAGCTCCGCGAACCAAGCTCTCCTGGGCCAATCCGGGGCGATCAGGATGACCGTCACCCCTTCCGCTTTGATCTTCTTCAACAGTTTGGGAAGTAATGGAAGGGGTGGGAACAGGTAGGGCAGCTCGAACTGTGACCAAGGAATGGCCAGAGCATCGACGCCCACTGCGAGAGGATCGCGGGACCTGGAGACGAATTGCGGAACCTTCCTGTTGATTCGAGACGCCGTGAGATCCACATCCGGAGTTCCCCATCGAAGACAAATCTGATGGAAGACCTCCGGATGCAGGGACCATTCCCCCGCCGCGAGACCCTCGCGGCTGAGGAAGTCGGCGGCCCAGTTTTCTACGCCGGGGATATGCACCGCGGATATCACCGGAACCGTTGCCTCTGCCCAAAGGAGGATCTTGGATACCTCGGCAAGGGCCAAGGAGCTCCGAGTCCCCCCCTGATGGTTGACATATGCCACAGCCGTGGCGTTGTCCGTCTGGATCCGGACTGGAAGGCCCCTGAGGATCCTTTCCCAATGGCGGAGGGACAGAAAGATGGCCCGAATTTCGAGGACGTTGATCGGCAGCGCAGACTCCTGCGGCGACCAACGGCCCTGAACCGTCAGGTGGCGAAAAACCGCACCCCAGCCGATCAGGCTGGCATCCGTTGTCACCACCTGCCAGTGAACCGGAAGGAAGGACCTGCCCTGGGAGATGAGAGGAGACGTCAGCCACCAGTTGAGAGACCGCTTGACCCGAAAGGAGAGTCTGATCGGCCGATCCAGGGAGAAGACCGACCTGTCCCACTGAGACAGAATGGCTTGCTGAAGGGGTCGAGAATGGAATTGGGCGAAGGGAATCGCTTCCAAGGTAGCTACCATCCTCCCCAGAACCTTCATGGCCGATCGGAGGGAGGGAGGCCGAGGACCCTGGAGCAAGAGTATGTCCCGACAAAGGGTGGATCTCTTGTCTTTGGGAAGGAAGACTCTGGACTGACGAGTGTCGAAGAGCATGCCCAGAAAGATGATGCGCTGAGAAGGAATAAGGCAGGACTTCTTCCGGTTGACCACCCATCCGAAACGGGATAAGGTGTCGAGAACAATGGACAAGCTTTCGTGGGCCTGAGCAAAGGACGGAGCCTTGATGAGGATGTCGTCGAGGTATGGGAACAGGACCAAGCCTCTGACCCTCAAAATGGCCATCAGCGCCGCCATGATTTTCGTGAACACCCTTGGCGCGGTTGCGAGACCGAACGGCAGGGCGACGAACTGAAAATGATCTTGTTGCACTGCAAAGCGCAGGAAACGGTGATGTCCGGGAAATATTGGAACATGTAGGTAGGCGTCCTGGATATCTATAGAGCATAGAAATTCCTGAGCCTCCATGGAAGCAATTACTGAACGAAGGGATTCCATCCTGAAGTGTCTCAGGCGAACCCTCCTGTTCAGCAATTTGAGGTCCAGAATGGGACGAACCTTGCCGTCTTTTTTCGGTACCACAAAGAGGTTCGAGTAGAAACCCGTGTACCGTTCCTTTTCTGGGACGGGAACAATTACCCCGGATTTTAGCAGAGAAGCGATGGCTGCGAAGAAGCCCAGAAACAAAGCGGGATCTTTTGGAGGACGAGATTGGAAGAAACGATCCCTGGGTCGGGAGGCGAACTCTATTTTGTATCCCGAGGATACAACTTCCCTGACCCATGCATCCTCTACTGCGGAAATCCAGACGTCCCTGAAACGGAGAAGACGGCCCCCCAACCTGGGAGTTGGGCTGGAGTCTTGCCGAGAGTCATGCGGAAGTGGATCTTCCAGTCCTGGGCCTGGACGATCTACCCTGGGAATAGCGAGGACGCCAGGACGGAGTGGGCCTGAAGGACACCGCCTTCTTCTCTTGACGTGCCTGTGGCCTCTGTTGCTGCTGGGAAAAGGAGTTTGATGCAGCGAAGCGACGAAAAGGCCGAAACGAGCGAAACTGCCGTCTAGGGGGAGGGCGACGAGGTTTAGCCTGGGGGAGAAGGGAACTTGTGCCCCCAGTGGCGTCCTTAATGATCTGGTCCAGCTGGGAACCAAAGAGACGAGAGCCCTGGAAGGGCAGACTAGTGAGGGACTTTTTGGAGGACAAGTCCGCCTGCCAGGCCTTGAGCCAAACGGTCCGGCAGATGGCAACGGCATTGCTGGAAGCCTGAGCCGCACAAGAGGCGACATCCAGGGAGGCGGAAACCAGGTATTCACCCGCGTGGGAAATCTGGTTGGCAAGTTCCGCTAATTGCGCGGGAGGAGCCCCGTCCAGGATACCTCGCCGTAGATCCTTGGCCCATTTTGAGATGGATTTTGAAGCCCAAGTGGAAGCAAAGGCTGGGCATAGCGCTGCTGAAGCCGCTTCAAAGGCAGATTTCGCGAAGGATTCTATAACTCTGTCGTTAGAATCCTTCAGAGACGCTCCGCCGGACAGTGGAAGCACCGTGTTGGTGGACAGCCTGGAAACAGGGGGATCCACCGAGGGAGAGACCGTCCAATTGGCGGTAAGATCTGGTGAAAAAGGATATAACACCCCCAGGCGTTTTCCCCTCTGAAAACGTCTGGTCGGATTCTCTCTCTCTCTGGCCAGGATTTCCTCGAATTCAGGATGAGGAGCAAAAAATTTTGAAGGTGGTTTTGGCCCGTCTAAACGAAACCGCCTGATCTGCGGGTTCCGTAGAGGGATCCTTAATGCCACAGGTTTGGTTTATAGCCCGAATGAGGTTCTGGACCGACTCACTCATGGTGGCGATTTGGCTAGGATCCAGCTCCGAAATCTCCTCTGAGGGCGCATCAGATAAAGCCTCGCCTGACTCAGGGGAGGAGGAACGGTGCGACACCAACCGCGGGGGAGGGCCGGGCGGCGAGATGGAACGCGAAGAGGACTCAGACCGACGTTCCTGTCTGGACCTTTTGTAGCTTGGCAAGGAGGTCTCGGGTGGCGGTTCCTGCGACCCGCTGGCCACGGCAGGGGTCTGCAGGGGTAACCGATCCAGCGCGGACACCAAGGTTTGAGATACCCGTGTTAAATCGGCCACCGATTGTGACAGAGAGGCGGCCCAGCCTGGGATGGGGGGGATCACTCTCGGTGTAAAGGAAACGACGCACATTGAGGTAGATAAGGGTCTAATGAAAGACCCGTGTCCACCTCCTACTGACACTAAGCTAAAACTGAAGAGTATAATGCCAGTCGGTGGGGTGTACACTGCAGAGGAGGAGCTAACTTTTTTATTTGCATAGTGTCAGCCTCCTAGTGGCAGCAGCATACACCCATGGTTCCTGTGTCCCCCAATGAGAGGCGATAAAGAAAAGACATTTGTCCATCCAGTTCAGCCTATATTCCATCATAATAAATCCCCAGATCTACGTCCTTCTACAGAACTTAATTGTATGATACAATATTGTTCTGCTCCAGGAAGACATCCAGGCCTCTCTTGAACCCCTCGACTGAGTTCGCCATCACCACCTCCTCAGGCAAGCAATTCCAGATTTTCACTGCCCTAACAGTAAAGAATCCTCTTCTATGTTGGTGGAAAAACCTTCTCTCCTCCAGACGCAAAGAATGCCCCCTTGTGCCCGTCACCTTCCTTGGTATAAACAGATCCTCAGCGAGATATTTGTATTGTCCCCTTATATACTTATACATGGTTATTAGATCGCCCCTCAGTCGTCTTTTTTCTAGACTAAATAATCCTAATTTCGCTAATCTATCTGGGTATTGTAGTTCTCCCACCCCCTTTATTAATTTTGTTGCCCTCCTTTGTACTCTCTCTAGTTCCATTATATCCTTCCTGAGCACCGGTGCCCAAAACTGGACACAGTACTCCATGTGCGGTCTAACTAGGGATTTGTACAGAGGCAGTATAATGCTCTCATCATGTGTATCCAGACCTCTTTTAATGCACCCCATGATCCTGTTTGCCTTGGCAGCTGCTGCCTGGCACTGGCTGCTCCAGGTAAGTTTATCATTAGCTAGGATCCCCAAGTCCTTCTCCCTGTCAGATTTACCCAGTGGTTTCCCATTCAGTGTGTAATGGTGATATTGATTCCTTCTTCCCATGTGTATAACCTTACATTTATCATTGTTAAACCTCATCTGCCACCTTTCAGCCCAAGTTTCCAACTTATCCAGATCCATCTGTAGCAGAATACTATCTTCTCTTGTATTAACTGCTTTACATAGTTTTGTATCATCTGCAAATATCGATATTTTACTGTGTAAACCTTCTACCAGATCATTAATGAATATGATAAAGTGTTTCGTATCGTATGAAATATATTTAGACAGTTGAGTAATGTGTTTATTATTCATTCTCATGCCAATTCCCCTTCACACCACTGCTGGTTCCACAGACAGTGACTGAACCTTCTCTTCTGGCTAGAACTAGTAAAGAACGAAGGAGCTCAGATAACGTGTTATCCGAGTATCTTGGGCGTGCTCAAATAATATGTTCGAGCCACTGTGGCCGTTATCCGCAAAACATGCAGCCGCAGGGACTCGAACATATTATTCGAGCATGCCCAAGATACTCGGATAACACGTTATCCAAGCATATTCGCTGATCATTAGCTGGAACATCATGCGATCACTGAATCGAATCAGTAGCTGAAAAGCATCAACCCTGTGTCCAGTAATTGGCTGTAGTGTTCATATGTGGACATGGTGGTAAAGAACATCACCTATGCGTTGAGAGGTCATATGATGTCCAAATGGAAAAAGAAGGCTCAGGGGTCGGCAGCAATATGGAGGGAGTTTTATATGTATTACACTGGGCTTCAGCATTACCTTCTTGTGTCTCTTTCGAGCGCTGGATCAATCCTGCCATCTCCTGGTTCAGAGACTGAACTTCGCTCCTCAGCAGCTGATTCTCCAAGCGGAGATTGGACAGTTCTTGGGACTTCTGATCTCCATTTGTCTGGACAGGACCAGGGGTCGGTGCTGATGCTCCCGGGTCCAGTTTTTTGTCCTCTGGAGCAATTTGTACAGACTGTGACTTATTGAGATCACCTGAACAGTAACAGAAAAACAGTTACAATTAGTAAATCCTCCCTGGCCCTTCCTTTACCCTCTCCAAAAGAAATTAACAGTCACAAATGGTCTTTTCCTTTCTTCCCACAGCGCCAGCACAGTTTATAGGTATCTTGAAGAAAAGGGCACAACAGGATGGAGGAAAAATGCAGTATCCCCTTACTCTCTGCCCGCCTAGGTTTCATTACCGTGGGTCTTTGGGGTGAAGGCTTCAGGTGGTTTGACACTTTGCAGGTTACTTCTTTCGGACAGACTGACGGTGGCCGTCTCCTTGCTGCTCTCTCTCTTTGTCTCCAAGGCCCCATTGTGCCCTTTATCTGAGCTGTTGAGGAAATCAAATAGCAGTTCATCATCCGGCTCCGATTTCTTGCGTCTTACAAACTGGCTGGCCGTCCGCTGAGATGACGAGTTGGTGGAGACAGTGTGTGACACTTCTCTGCTCGTCCTCGTGGTGGATTTCACATTGGCCGTGCCGGCTAGCAGCGTGGCCTTCTGGTGTTTTATGTTATCAGCCGCTGAGGAGATGAAGCTGGACTTTCCAGAACTCTGACTCTTCTCTTGTGGTTTCTCTGGGAAATAGTCCGTGGAGCTCTCCAGAGTGGAGAAGCCATCTTTGCTGTTGCTTAAAGCAGTTGCTGCTCCTTGATCCACTAAGTTTAGGAGATCCTCCGCTCTACCGGCCAGATCAGAAAACCAAGACATGGCCGGAACAATGTGGTGGTCTTCAAGACTTCTAAATCATGACCTGAGAAAGAAAGCACAGGGACTGTCAGGGAATGCTGGGAGTTGTAGCTTTGCAGAATAACAAGAACAGAAAAACCTCAAATACTTCAGCATTTCTAAAATACTCTGGGGGGGGTGAGTGGGTTATTAGGACTGTGAGCCAAAATTATGGCAGAAAGTGGTTGCAAACCTTGGCATATTATGTATTTGTGCAGAGAAATTTATATATTCTCTTTGTCGTTGGAGTCACTGAGCATGATATGACTTGGATCCAACATTTGTCACTAGTTTTCCCAGCTGCAGATTATCTTTCAGTTGCCTTGGAGCTTGTGGTGAAGGCGAGCTGCTAAGAGGGATTTCTACTCTCCTGCCTCTATACAACAAGCGATCAGAAGCAGCAATGAAAACACTATACAGCAGTGCTGAGCAGTATTGCTGTGAATCCAGCTCCGAGGAGAGATGGAACACTTAGGGAGCAGACAGATGGCTGTATAGATCAGACTGCGATGCACGGACAGGCCCGTGGTGCTCCGAGTGTAACAGCTTCATATACTTCTATGCAGCCGTCGTGCTCAGGACAGCCACCAGACACTCTGAGGTCTGATTTACACGGCCATCTTGACTGTGCCCTTACTAGAAAGCAGTATCAGCATACTGGATATTATACAACAGTACTAAGCAGTGTAGCTGTGAATCCAGTAATAGCTCATGATAAACCATTTACTATCAGCTGCAGAACAATCCACATCTCCCTCTCCTGACTCTACATTGTCAAGTCCCAGTTACACCCGTGCTGATGGTTTGTTACAATGTATCAGTCTGCAGGGTAGACTGGATACAACTGTAACAAACTCTCAGCTATGAGGATTCCACTCACTGACAGCAAGCAGAGATTGTTCTAGACATAAGTGGTGGAACTCTGTGCTCAGTCGCTATGCATACGGCACAGTGACGGAATAAAAGGCAGCCATGGAGGGACCAAGGTGCTGATGCCGGTGCAGCAGGAGGAACCGGACCTGCAGAGGAAACAGCCTGGCATAGAAGAGAACGCACTGCTGGCGGGGACTTACCGGCTCCTCACTGCCTCCGCTCCGCCATCAGCTCCATCCCCCACCGGAGACGTGGACCCGGAACTGCTGGGACACGTCAGGTCCCCAAACAAGGTGCCCGCAGCGCTGCCTGACGGGGCCTGACAGCTCCGCGACTGCGGCCAGAGCGGCCCTGCCTGTCTGTACACGGAGGATCACCATAGAGACGAGGCAGCGCAGGGATAGAGAAGCCCTGCCAGTCTGTGCACAGAGACGAGCCCTACCATAGAGGCGTCGACAGCTGGCAGCTGCGGTCCTCCGTAGCCATAGAAACCACCAGCCTCTTTCCTTCAGCTTTCCAGTTTCTATACATCACTGAAAAATAAATGTGCAAAAAAAAAAAAGTATAAACAATGCACACACCCCTTATACTCCGCAGACCGCACACGAGAGATCGCAAGCGACGCGTTTCCGCTTCTTGTAGTTAACCCCTTCCTTCTGTCGGCCACTTATTGCTTTTGCGCTTTTGTCTTTTCCTCCCGTTTTTCCGAGACCCGTAACTGTTTTTTACTTTTCCCTCTCCGTCCTCGTATCAGGAATTGTTAGTCCTCGTATCAGGAATTGTTAGCTAGCTTTTGTTTTTATAATGTTCATTCACCGATTGATCTTCTAGATCATTATTATTAAGGTGTTATATATAAACTAGATTGTGGCCCGATTCTAACGCATCGGGTATTCTAGAATATGCATGTCCCCGTAGTATATGGACAATGATGATTCCAGAATTTGCGGCAGACTGTGCCCGTCGCTGATTGGTCGAGGCAACCTTTATGACATCATCGTCGCCATGGCAACCATTATGACATAATCGTCGCTGTGCCCGTTGCTGATTGGTCGAGGCCTAGCGGCCTCGACCAATCAGAGACGCGGGATATCTACGTCCTTTATGACATCATCGTCGCTGTGCCTGGCGGCCTCGACCAATCAGAGAGGCGGGATTTCCAGGACAGACAGACAGACAGACAGACAGACAGACAGACGGAAAAACCCTTAGACAATTATATATATAGACTAGATTGTGGCCCGATTCTAACGCATCGGGTATTCTAGAATATGCATGTCCCTGTAGTATATGGACAATGATGATTCCAGAATTTGCGGCAGACTGTGCCCGTCGCTGATTGGTTGAGGCAACCTTTATGACATTGTCACCATGGCAACCATTATGACATCTACGTCATAGAACTTAACACAATTGAATGAAATTATGAAACAGATCATCAAACCACATTACATGAACTGTAACTGTATTTAAATAAATCATCGGACAAAAGAAGGACATTGACACTATAATACATTTATTAACAATATCAAGCCAAAATATTTTTGTACACCACATTTCTTGTGAATACCTTTTGACTACCTATAAGCAACTTTCCTTGTAAAGGGGTAGGAAGAACTTGCACCTTGATGTTGGATCTCATTTTAACTCTTGAAAATGCAACGTAGAGTTGTCCATGACCAAAAACGGGCTGCGGTAGATATATGCCAACACGGTGTAGAGTTTGACCTTGTGACTTGTTTATTGTCATGGCAAAAGCTGGTTTTATTGGAAACTGTCGACGCCGAAGCCTAAATGGAAGACCCATGTCTGAAGGACATAAATCAATGCGTGGAATGAACACTTCATCTCCTTTTGCTGATCCAGTGATCACTCTTGCTTGAATGACGTGAGAATGGAGTCCAGTAACAATAAGGCGAGTTCCATTACATAGACCATTTTTCATATTTAGATTCCGCAGCAACATTATGATTGTTCCAACTTTCAGTTGAAGTCTGTGGGATGGCATTCCTGATGGCATAAGACTATTTAAAAATTCAACTGGATAATGCTCTCGTTCATCTTCATTGTCCACATCCACTGAATCATCACTTTTATACAACTTATACTCACTAGGCATTCTATCCATCACACGGGAATTTAGCAGAGCCACGGCATCATTCTTGGGACAGAGAATTGCATGAGAAGAGGCCCTCTCAACACTGCTTTGGTCGTTCACATCAATTTCAATGCATTGTCCAAAAACATCAGTTACGATGCAGTCAGTGCACAACATGTCTTCTGGTATTTCAATAATATCTTCTCCAAGGTTGTATTGGTTGCTAAGTTCACCGTTGCCAAGTTTAAGAAGCCAGTTGCTATACTCTGGGTCCGAAGATCGCATATTGTTAATTAGTTGGAGTTTATTGAACTGTTTCGAAAGGTCAGCCATTTTTAAGCTGGACTCGATAACATCTGTTCTTGTTCCATTTGGTATGACTGGAAGGCATTGCCTAAAATCTCCACCAATGACAAAAACTTTACCTCCAAACGGAATTTTATTTTTTTCAGCAACATTTGTAGTCATTACTTCACGCAGAAGTCTGTCAATTAAGCTCAAAGCGTATTTGGGTGCCATGGTGCACTCGTCAAGTATGAAAACGTGCATTTTTTAACAGTCTTCCTGCAAATGTGTCTTGTTTTATTCTGGAAATAGAGATTTCGTTGACTGGAACTGGTATCCCAAAGAGTGAATGGATAGTGCGACCTCCTCGTAAAAGGTTTGCTGCAATCCCTGTTGTAGCCGATGGCAATACGACTTTTCCCAACCCTCTAACGTGATGCATTAAAGCTTCATAGAGGTATGTTTTACCGCTCCCTCCTGGACCGTCAATAAAGAAACATTTTGGCCTTGCATCTGCTTGGTTTTCTATAGCGCTCACAATAGTGTCATATGCAATCCGTTGTTGTTCATTTAAGGAGTTTGTCTTCTCTGTTGCCAGCAATAATTCATAAGCTTCGTCATACTCTGGAACTTGTGGAACTTGAATGGCAGGCTGGGGCAAATTAAAGTCTGAAAACGTTTTTCCATGTAGTAGTAAGATATTTTGGACATTTTGCATGGCATATGATTCGCAATTTTGACAACTTCCACTTCTGCTGTGAAGACGTAGGCAGTAGTCCTCGATTAGATGTTCTTTAAAATTTGTCCAAAGTTGAGCTGGATTTGTAGGCGGTCCAAATACACAGATGTAGGCAAACAATTCACGAAGTTGCTTAGGCATATGTAGAGTAACTGCGTCTTCTAAAGTAAGTTTCCACACAGTATCATCCAATAGAAGTCCTAAGGCCAAAGCTGCAGCTTTAAATGTATCGTGCAATACTCCGTTAACTGTTTTCAAATCGTCATACGTTTTAGCTCTTTTGATATGTAGTAGTAACAGCCGAAGGCAATATCTTTCTTGATCCTTGACACTAACAGTATACATGCGTCCAATTATTCTGCTAACTCCTCGTTGTCTTGGATTCCAAGTTTTATTCCAAACGTAATGCTCTGGAATCTCTCGGTACAAATACTGCCTTGCGTTTTCGTCACGTTGGTTCAGCAAAAACCATTCCATTAATGTTGATGTCGTGCTTAAAGTTTTTGAGACATCTTTGACTTCAGCATCTTCAAAGAAATAAAGCTGCTGTTGATTTGGTAAATGAATAGCTAAACGTATAATGGCATGGGACTGTGAATGCATTGGAAATGCAAATATCCTCCAAGCTGCTTCTGGAGCACTGACATATCTTGAGTCAACAAAAGTTGATGATTCATCGTGATTGACTGTTTTCTGTTGTATTTCGATGTTAGCTTTGTCATGCCCCTTGTAGATGTACTTGAAGAGATATTTTACACTTTTTATTGAAGCACAGACTTCTATGTTGATGTGACAGTTGTAGCATTTTGATAAGTACGGGTTGTATGGGACTATCCATGAGTTATTTATAATTTTATTGTTGCAAGCAATGTTATCAATGTGTTGTCGCCGGTAGGATGGGTAGCCATCCAAGTCTTTAACAGTGTGCTGTTTCAACTCCTTTGGAAACCCTTTTGTACACTTTCCGTTTTCCATGCATGGACTTTTTGGATTTGCTACACCGCATGGGCCATGAACCATATGAGAGACTACAATATTATACAGTTCTGGATACTTTTCTTGGTTAGGAATTTCAGCCCACACTATATTGTCGATTTCTTCCTCCGTACGAATCTTGGAATCCGTGTCTAAGATAATTAGTATATGCGCATGTGGGAGACCTCGTTTCTGAAACTCTATGACGTGTACCATTGCTACGACTCTTCCAAAAAGTCCATTTTTGATGTCTTTCAAAAGGCTGATGAGTTTCAGTCGAAATCCGCGTGCGACTAAGTCCGGCCTGTGTTCAACTTTTTGCCAGGGTTCTAGATTTTCGGTAATTTCTGGCCATTTAGGATTACAGGTCATTGTGACAAAAATGTCAGGTCTTCCAAACTTTGTTACTATTGCCATTGCATCTTGATAACGCTGTTGCATGTTGCGGGGGCTACCTTCAAACGACGACGGGAGGATTACTGTTTTTCCAATTGGAATTCCCTTTTCAATTGATTGTTTTTGCAAATGTTCTTGAAGAACGCAGTAGTCTTCAACTTTAAGTTGTTTTTGGTTCATTCTTATGAAATTTAGACGATTAGCTTCAATTTTAACATATGCGTCAACTAAGTACTGTTGTGTCAGTTTCCCACCGTTTAAAATAGGATTGAAGTAATTTCGGACAGACAGACGAAAACTGTAGTATTGCAGCTGTGTAATTCTTCTTGAAGTTCCTTGTTGGTTTAGGTTTTCATGCCACCCTTGTTCACCTCTTGGAAAGAATAGCGGATACAGAAGAGCATCAAGGTTGCTGTGCAAAATGCTAATTCGTTGTGTCTTAGGAACCAAAGGGTTGTTTTGGTCTGGCTTAAGATGGACTAATATATCCCTTTGAAAAGGAGGTTCTCCATCATCGTTTTGAAAAACAACTGTGACCTCACTTACACGTGGCTTGTTGTAAAGTCGGGGATCCTGTTTACGTTCTTGTTTAATGGCCATGACAATAGAAGGCATTGCAGTACCATTTTGTATAGCCCTCTGTTCCTCCTCAGCTTGAACGTCTTTTAGCATGCGATATGCGGCAGCAAATGGGCTTATTTTTTGTAAATGTACAGCAATTTGGTTCATCAGTTCAGCATCACACCTTTCGTTTTCTTTTAGGTTCATCCTTTGTTCTGTAACCTCATTTGTATCAATGATGTATAATTGTGGAAATTTTGGTGGTTGTCCTATTTCTGGGTGAAGTGTTCCAGTGCGATGGTAGATCTGGCCGTGAATTTCAAAACAATAAAGTCCGAATCCAGGGGGCGGTGCAATGTTGGCACCGAATGAAGCAAACGCATGAGAACTGTTGATGCTTCTGATATTTTCCATAAAATTTCTACTATGTTGATGCATTCCTTTCATTAACTGCTCAAACAGATCTGAGTAGTGAGGTCTCGGTAGCATAACTTTTCTTTTTTGGCAGCATTGAGTAAACTGATTATCAGATGGTTTTTCATCAATGAAATTCAGAGAGTCGCATTTAGAGCAAACTGCATTCATATTCCCACAGTAGTGTTCATGAATTGTACTTTCATTGTCTGTTACATGATGTGCAAGTTGTTGAATATTGTCCTGGTCGTGCCTTAGTTGGTAGAGCATTCGTTTTTTATGAATTTGGCGATCATGTTGTTCCTGTTGCACAACAGTTTGTTGTGGTGTCTCCTGTTGGCGACGTTGTCTGTGAGATTCCGCATCCTGGGCTTGTCTGGCGTCAGTTTCTTGTGGTGTCTCCTGTTGGCGACGTTGTGAGATTCCACATCCTGGGCTTGTCTGGCGTCAGTTTCTTGTGGTGTCTCCTGTTGGCGACGTTGTCTGTGAGATTCCACATCCTGGGCTTGTCTGGCGTCAGTTTCTTGTGGTGTCTCCTGTTGGCGACGTTGTCTGTGAGATTCCACATCCTGGGCTTGTCTGGCGTCAGTTTCTTGTGGTGTCTCCTGTTGGCGACGTTGTCTGTGAGATTCCACATCCTGGGCTTGTCTGGCGTCAGTTTCTTGTGGTGTCTCCTGTTGGCGACGTTGTCTGTGAGATTCCACATCCTGGGCTTGTCTGGCGTCAGTTTGTTGTGATGTCTCCTGTTCCCGATGTTGTCGTTTTCTTGCTGCTGCTGCTGCTGCTTTTCTGTAATCCTCATTGGCGTATTTTCGTTTACGACCCATTCTACATACAGGGAGACGCAGGCACGCACCCTACACAATGGCGGCACTTGACAGCAGTGGAGGACAATGATGATTCCAGAATTCGCAGCAGACTGTGCCCGTCGCTGAATCAGAAACGTGGGATTTCTACGTCCTTTATGATATCATCGTCGCTGTGCCCGTTGCTGATTGGTCAAGGCCTGGCGGCCTCGACCAATCAGAGAGGCGGGATTTCCAGGACAGACAGACAGAAAGACAGACAGACAGACAGATAGACAGACAGACGGAAAAACCCTTAGACAATTATATATATAGATATATATATATAGAGAGAGAGAGAAAGTGTGAGGGCATGAGTGTGAGGGGCATGTGGTGGCGGGATGAGGCTGCGATGGACGGCACAGTCCTGGGACACCACTGCCAGGACCTGAGCTCATTACCCCAACCAGAATGGCTCCCGATCCTCCCATACACCTTGACCTACCAGCACCTGAACCACTGCGCTCCTGCAAGGTCTCTGGCCCCTACAGGCCCCTCTGTCCCCTCCTCCATAATTCACTTTTACCTCCAAATCTCCTTCAGACTCCCCTTTCCCACTCCAGACATCATTGGTGGTTGCTTATTCTCCTCCAGACTCCCCTGCCCACCTCCTCCAGACTTTTTTTTCTGTCCTCCAGACTCTTGTCCCCTTCCAGACTTTTCTGTCCCCCTCAGACTCCTCTGTCTTCCTTCAGACTCTGCTGTCTTCCTCCAGACTCCCCTGCCCCCTCCAGACTCTGCAGTCTTTCTCCAGACTCCGCTGTCCCCCTCCAGACTCCGCTGTCTTCCTCCAGACTCCGCTGTCCCCATCCAGACTCCGCTGTCCCCATCCAGACTCCGCTGTCCCCCTCCAGACTCCGCTGTCTTCCTCCAGACTTCGCTGTCTTCCTCCAGACTCCGCTGTCTTCCTCCAGACTCCCCTGCCCCCTCCAGACTCCCCTGCCCCCTCCAGACTCCGCTGTCTTCCTCCAGACTCCGCTGCCCCCTCCAGACTCCGCTGTCTTCCTCCAGATTCTGCTGTCCCCCTCCAGACTCCGCTGTCTTCCTCCAGACTCCCCTGCCCCCTCCAGACTCTGCTGTCTTCAACCAGACTCCGCTGCCTACTCCAGACTCCGCTGTCTTCCTCCAGACTCCCCTGCCTCCTCCAGACTCTGCTGTCTTCAACCAGACTCCGCTGCCTACTCCAGACTCCGCTGTCTTCCTCCAGACTCCCCTGCCCCCTCCAGACTCCGCTGTCTTCAACCAGAATCCACTGCCCCCTCCAGACCCCGTTGTCTTCCTCCAGACTCCTCTGTCTTCCTCCAGACTCCGCTGTCTTCCTCCAGACTCCGCTGTCTTCCTCCAGACTCCGCTATCCCCTCCAGACTCCGCTGTCCTCCTCCAGACTCCGCTGTCCCCCTCCAGACTCCGCTGTCTTACTCCAGGCTCCGCTGTCTTCCTCCAGTCTCCATTGCCCCCTCCAGACTTTTCTGTCTTCCATCAGACTCCCTTTCCCCTCCAGATTTTTCTGTTTTCCTCCAGACTCCACTGTCCCCCTCCAGACTCTGCTGTCTTCCTCCAGACTCCATTTCCCCCACCAGACTCCCCTGCCCCCTCCAGACTCCTCTGTCCCCTTCCAGACTCCTCTGTCCCCCTTCAGACTCCCCTGTCTCCTCCCAGACATCTTTGGCAGCTGTTTATCCCTTCTGGGAGAAGTGAATTGGGCAAGTTGATGTCATTCAACATTTTTAAATTGTCAACCCCAACATCTTGTATTGAGATTTAGGACGACCCCATGCACATTATATAGCTAACCAGTCCTACCAAATATTCCGATTCGGCCATCATTACTCTAAGGCTGGAGTCACACTTAACGTATGAAAAATCAGTCCGATTTTCTCGGCCAAGAGTCACACGAGTGTTCTCTGTAGGGGCATCTGTATGTAATACGTTTGCAATGCGATGATGCGATTTTCTCGCACCTATGCATCCGTATGACATCCATATGGCTTTACATTTCTCACTGCTTTTCCCCAATGAATTTAATGGCTCAATGGGCTGAAATGAGGAAAATGTGTGCGTATTTCTCGCAAGTCACACTGATGGTCCGTGTGGTGTCCGATTTTTTCTCGCACCCATAGACTTGTATTGATGAGACTCGGGCGATATACGAGTACAATCGATTTCACTCGTACGCTGAATACGCCAGAGAAAAAATACGGTGATGGGAGCTGCCCATTAGGTTAACAGCGGTCCGAGTGCTATGCAATATTCAGGGCCGGTTTTAGGCAAAATGGGGCCCTAGGGCAAAAGTTTAAAATGTGGCCTCAAATTATAACATATTGCACATCACACCAAAGCATTTCTGTTGTATTTACGTGCGCTGAATTCAGGCCGCTAAACGACTGTGATCGACAATATTGAAGCCATTCGACACTTGTTTCCCGGCCTCTTTACACCAACTGAGAAAGAATAATGGGGACAGAACAATCACTATTAGATCAATCTGTCCCCATACAGTATCATGTTATCAGCAGCACATCTACAGTTTACAGCGGCGATGTGCTGCTGTGAACAATGATTTTTGTTCCGGCATAAACAATCCAATCACTTGATGAATATGCAGCATTTTGCTTGTTAGTATAATACACACCATAGTCCTCCATATATTATAATGTGCACCTCAGTCCTCCATATAGTATAATACACTTCCCATAGTACTCCATATAATATAATGTGCCCCATAGTCCTCCATATAGTATAATACACTCCCCATAGTCCTCCATATAGTAGAATACACTCCCCATAGTCCTCCACATAGTAGAATACACTCCTCAGTCCTCCATATAGTATAATACACTCCTCAGTCCTCCATATAGTATTATACACTCCTCAATCCTCCATATAGTATTATACACTCCTCTTAGACTGAGGAGTGTATAATACTATATGGAGGACTGAGGAGTGTATAATACTATATGGAGGACTGAGGAGTGTATTCTACTATATGGAGGACTATGGGGAGTGTATTCTACTATATAGTATATAGTATACTACACTTCTCATAGTGCTCCATATAGTATAATGCACCCCTCATAGTCCTCCATATAGTATAATACACTCCTCAGTCCTCCATATAGTATAATACACTCCTCAGTCCTCCATATAGTATAATACACTACTCAGTCCTCCATATAGTAAAATACACTCCTCAGTCCTCCATATAGTATTATACATTCCTCAGTCCTCCATATAGTATAATACACTCCTCAGTCCTCCATATAGTATAATACACTCCTCAGTCCTCCATATAGTATAATACACTTCTCAGTCCTCCATAAAGTATTATACACTCCTCACAGTCCTCCATATATTAAAATACACAGCTCCATCCTCCATATAGTATAATACACCACCATGACAGAAGATCAGCTCTCCACCCTCCTGTCAAGATCACACCTCACCACCTGCACGCTTGACCCGCTCCCATCCCACCTCATCCCTAACCTTTCCACGGTCTTCATCCCAACCCTAACACACCTCTTCAACCTCTCACTCACAACAGGTGTCTTTCCCTCATCCTTCAAGCATGCCAAGATCACACCCATCCTCAAAAAGCCCTCCCTCGACCCATCCTCTGTGTCTAGCTATCGCCCAATATCTCTTCTCCCTTATGCCTCCAAATTGCTGGAGCAACACGTCCATCTTGAACTGTCCTCCCACTTCTCCTCCTGCTCCCTCTTTGATCGGTTACAATCAGGCTTCCGTTCCCATCACTCAACTGAAACTGCCCTAACTAAAGTCACCAATGACCTACTAACTGCCAGGAGCAAGCGACACTACTCTGTCCTCCTTCTCCTGGACTTGTCTTCTGCCTTTGACACTGTAGACCACTCCCTTTTGCTACAAATCCTCTCATCCCTTGGCATCACAGACTTGGCCCTTTCCTGGATCTCGTCATATCTGACAGACCGAACATTCAGTGTCTCCCTCCCCCACTCCACCTCCTCACTTCGCCCCTTGTCAGTCGGTGTTCCTCAAGGCTCTGTTCTAGGACCCCTACTCTTCTCCATCTACACTTTCGGCCTGGGACAGCTCATAGAATCCCACGGTATGCAGTACCATCTCTACGCTGACGACACGCAGATCTACCTCTCCGGACCTGACCTCTCCTCCTTGCTTACCAAAATCCCGCACTGTCTGTCTGCCATTTCAGCCTTCTTTTCTGCTCGCTTTCTACAACTGAACATGGACAAAACAGAATTCATCATCTTTCCCCCATCTCACTCTACCCCTCCACCAGACCTATCCATCAATGTCAATGGCTGCTCACTATCCCCAGTCCCACACGCCCGGTGCCTCGGGGTGATCCTCGACTCTGCCCTCTCTTTCAAGCCACATATCCAAGCCCTTGCCTCCTCCTGTCGTCTCAAACTCAAAAATATTTCCCGGATCCGTGCTTTCCTTGACCGCAACACTGCAAAAACGCTAGTGCATGCCCTTATCATCTCCCGCCTCGACTACTGCAACCTCCTACTCTCTGGACTCCCCTCTAGCACTCTGGCACCACTCCAATCCATCCTACACTCTGCTGCCCGACTAATCCACCTGTCCCCCCGCTATTCCCCAGCCTCTCCCCTGTGTCAAGCCCTTCACTGGCTTCCTATCGCCCAGAGACTCCAGTTCAAAACCCTCACACTGACATACAAAGCCATCCACAACCTGTCTCCTCCATACATCTGTGACATGGTCTCCCGGTACCTACCTACACGCGACCTCCGATCCTCCCAAGACCTCCTTCTCTACTCCCCTCTCATCTCTTCTTCCCATAACCGCATCCAAGACTTCTCCCGTGCTTCCCCCATACTCTGGAACTCTCTACCCCAACACATCAGACTTGCGCCTACCATAGAAACCTTCAAAAAGAACCTGAAGACTCATCTCTTCCGACAAGCCTACAGCCTGCAGTGATCCTCAACCTACTGAACAGCCGTACAGCCAGCTCTTCCCTCTCCTAGTGTATCCTCACCCACCCCCTGCAGACTGTGAGCCCTCGCGGGCAGGGTCCTCCCTCCTTATGTACTCGTGTGCCTTGTTATCTGCTCATGTTTAATGTATTTGTCTATATTTGCCCCGTATTCACATGTAAAGCGCCATGGAATTAATGGCGCTATAAAAATGTATAATAATAATAATACACTCCTCATAGTGCTCCATGTAGTATAATACACTGCTCAGTCCTCTGTTATGAAAGGCAATTCAGTACCACAATGGACATAGCGGTCAGAGCACATACAGTGATCTGACAATAACCCAAAATCATAGAACGAGCTCTGAGACGTGGGAACTCTGCAGACCGCA
Organism: Ranitomeya imitator; assembly: GCF_032444005.1. Classification (NCBI taxonomy): domain Eukaryota; kingdom Metazoa; phylum Chordata; class Amphibia; order Anura; family Dendrobatidae; genus Ranitomeya; species Ranitomeya imitator. The sequence goes on along the minus strand of NC_091282.1, from coordinate 781,520,732 downwards.
ATCCCTAATCCTCTCCAAACAACACTAGAGGCAGCCGTGGATTGCGCCTAACTCTGCCTATGCAACTCGGCACAGCCTGAGAAACTAACTAGCCTGAAGATAGAAAATAAGCCTACCTTGCCTCAGAGAAATACCCCAAAGGAAAAGGCAGCCCCCCACATATAATGACTGTGAGTTAAGATGAAAAGACAAACGTAGAGATGAAATAGATTCAGCAAAGTGAGGCCCGACTTTCTTAACAGAGCGAGGATAGAAAAGGTAACTTTGCGGTCTACACAAAACCCTAAAGAAAACCACGCAAAGGGGGCAAAAAGACCCTCCGTACCGAACTAACGGCACGGAGGTACACCCTTTGCGTCCCAGAGCTTCCAGCAACAAAATAGACAAGCTGGACAGAAAAAATAGCAAACAAATAGCAAAGAAGAACTTAGCTATGCAGAGCAGCAGGCCACAGGAATGATCCAGGGAAAAGCAAGTCCAACACTGGAACATTGACAGGAAGCCAGGATCAAAGCATCAGGTGGAGTTAAGTAGAGAAGCACCTAACGACCTCACCAGATCACCTGAGGGAGGAAACTCAGAAGCCGCAGTACCACTTCCCTCCACCAACAGAAGCTCACAGAGAGAATCAGCCGAAGTACCACTTGTGACCACAGGAGGGAGCTCTGCCACAGAATTCACAACAGTACCCCCCCCCCCTTGAGGAGGGGTCACCGAACCCTCACCAGAGCCCCCAGGCCGACCAGGATGAGCCACATGAAAGGCACGAACAAGATCGGGAGCATGGACATCAGAGGCAAAAACCCAGGAATTATCTTCCTGAGCATAACCCTTCCATTTAACCAGATACTGGAGTTTCCGTCTAGAAACACGAGAATCCAAAATCTTCTCCACAATATACTCCAATTCCCCCTCCACCACAACCTGGGCAGGAGGATCAACAGATGGAACCATAGGTGCCACGTATCTCCGCAACAATGACCTATGGAATACTTTATGTATGGAAAAAGAATCTGGAAGGGTCAGACGAAAAGACACAGGATTAAGAACCTCAGAAATCCTATACGGACCAATGAAACGAGGTTTAAACTTAGGAGAGGAAACCTTCATAGGAATATGACGAGAAGATAACCAAACCAGATTCCCAACACGAAGTCGGGGACCCACACGGCGTCTGCGATTAGCGAAACGTTGAGCCTTCTCCTGGGACAAGGTCAAATTGTCCACTACATGAGTCCAAATCTGCTGCAACCTGTCCACCACAGTATCCACACCAGGACAGTCCGAAGACTCAACCTGTCCTGAAGAGAAACGAGGATGGAACCCAGAATTGCAGAAAAATGGCGAAACCAAGGTAGCCGAGCTGGCCCGATTATTAAGGGCGAACTCAGCCAAAGGCAAAAAGGACACCCAGTCATCCTGATCGGCAGAAACAAAGCATCTCAGATATGTTTCCAAGGTCTGATTGGTTCGTTCGGTCTGGCCATTAGTCTGAGGATGGAAAGACGAGGAAAAAGACAAGTCAATGCCCATCCTACCACAAAAGGCTCGCCAAAACCTTGAAACAAACTGGGAACCTCTGTCAGAAACTATATTCTCTGGAATGCCATGTAAACGAACCACATGCTGGAAGAACAATGGCACCAAATCAGAGGAGGAAGGCAATTTAGACAAGGGTACCAGCTGGACCATCTTAGAAAAGCGATCACAGACCACCCAAATGACTGACATCTTTTGAGAAATGGGAAGATCAGAAATAAAATCCATAGAGATATGTGTCCAAGGCCTTTTCGGGACCGGCAAGGGCAAAAGCAACCCACTGGCACGAGAACAGCAGGGCTTAGCCCGAGCACAAATCCCACAGGACTGCACAAAAGCACGCACATCCCGCGACAGAGACGGCCACCAAAAGGATCTAGCCACTAACTCTCTGGTACCAAAGATTCCAGGATGACCAGCCAACACCGAACAATGAACCTCAGAGATAACTTTATTGGTCCACCTATCAGGGACAAGCAGTTTCTCCGCTGGACAACGATCAGGTTTATTAGCCTGAAATTTTTGCAGCACCCGCCGCAAATCAGGGGAGATGGCAGACACAATTACTCCTTCCTTGAGGATACCCGCCGGCTCAGACAAACCCGGAGAGTCGGGCACAAAACTCCTAGACAGAGCATCCGCCTTCACATTTTTAGAGCCCGGAAGGTACGAAATCACAAAGTCAAAACGGGCAAAAAACAGCGACCAACGAGCCTGTCTAGGATTTAACCGCTTAGCAGACTCAAGATAAGTCAAGTTCTTATGATCAGTCAATACCACCACGCGATGCTTAGCTCCTTCAAGCCAATGACGCCACTCCTCGAATGCTCACTTCATGGCCAGCAACTCTCGGTTGCCCACATCATAATTTCGCTCAGCAGGCGAAAACTTCCTGGAAAAAAAAGCGCATGGTTTCATCACTGAGCAATCAGAACCTCTCTGCGACAAAACAGCCCCTGCTCCAATCTCAGAAGCATCAACCTCGACCTGGAACGGAAGAGAAACATCTGGTTGACACAACACAGGGGCAGAAGAAAAACGACGCTTCAACTCCTGAAAAGCTTCCACAGCAGCAGAAGACCAATTGACCAAATCAGCACCCTTCTTGGTCAAATCGGTCAATGGTTTGGCAATACTAGAAAAATTGCAGATGAAGCGACGATAAAAATTAGCAAAGCCCAGGAACTTTTGCAGACTTTTCAGAGATGTCGGCTGAGTCCAATCATGGATGGCTTGGACCTTAACAGGATCCATCTCGATAGTAGAAGGGGAAAAGATGAACCCCAAAAATGAAACCTTCTGCACACCAAAGAGACACTTTGATCCCTTCACAAACAAAGAATTAGCACGCAGGACCTGAAAAACTGTTCTGACCTGCTTCACATGAGACTCCCAATCATCCGAGAAGATAAAAATGTCATCCAAGTACACAATCAGTAATTTATCCAGGTACTCTCAGAAGATGTCATGCATAAAGGACTGAAACACTGATGGAGCATTGGCAAGTCCGAATGGCATCACTAGATACTCAAAATGACCCTCGGGCGTATTAAATGCAGTTTTCCATTCATCTCCTCGCCTGATTCGCACCAGATTATACGCACCACAAAGATCTATCTTGCTGAACCAACTAGCCCCCTTAATCCGAGCAAACAAATCAGATAACAATGGCAAGGGGTACTGAAATTTAACCGTGATCTTATTTAGAAGGCGGTAATCTATACAAGGTCTCAGCGAACCATCCTTCTTGGCTACAAAAAAGAACCCTGCTCCTAATGGTGACGATGACGGGCGAATATGCCCCTTCTCCAGGGATTCCTTCACATAACTGCGCATAGCGGCGTGCTCAGGCACGGATAAATTAAACCGACCTTTTGGGAATTTACTACCAGGAATCAAATTGATAGCACAATCACAATCCCTATGCGGAGGTAGGGCATCGGACTTGGGCTCATCAAATACATCCCGGTAATCAGACAAGAACTCTGGAACCTCAGAAGGGGTGGATGACGAAATTGACAGAAATGGAACATCACCATGTACCCCCTGACAACCCCAGCTGGACACCGACATGGATTTCCAATCTAATACTGGATTATGGGCTTCTAGCCATGGCAACCCCAACACGACCACATCATGCAGATTATGCAACACCAGAAAGCGAATAACCTCCTGATGTGCAGGAGCCATGCACATGGTCAGCTGGGTCCAGTATTGAGGCTTATTCTTGGCCAAAGGCGTGGCATCAATTCCTCTCAATGGAATAGGACACTGCAAGGGCTCTAAGAGAAACCCACAATGCTTAGCATACTCCAAGTCCATCAAATTCAGGGCAGTGCCTGAATCCACAAATGCCATGACAGAATACGATGACAAAGAACAGATCAAGGTAACGGACAGAAGAAATTTTGACTGTACCGTACCAATGGTGGCAGACCTAGCGAACCGCTTAGTGCGCTTAGGACAATCAGAGATAGCATGAGTGGAATCACCACAGTAGAAACACAGCCCATTCAGACGTCTGTGTTCTTGCCGTTCAACTCTGGTCAAAGTCCTATCGCACTGCATAGGCTCAGGTTTAAGCTCAGGTAATACCGCCAAATGGTGCACAGATTTACGCTCACGCAAGCGTCGACCGATCAGAATGGCCAAAGACATAGACTCATTCAAACCAGCAGGCATAGGAAATCCCACCATGACATCCTTAAGGGCTTCAGAGAGACCCTTTCTGAACATAGCTGCCAGCGCAGATTCATTCCATTGAGTGAGCACGGACCACTTTCTAAATTTCTGACAATATACCTCTATCTCATCCTGACCCTGACAAAGAGCCAGCAAATTTTTCTCTGCCTGATCCACTGAATTAGGTTCATCGTACAGCAATCCGAGGGCCAGGAAAAACGCATCGATATTACTCAATGCAGGATCTCCTGGCGCAAGAGAAAATGCCCAGTCCTGAGGGTCGCCGCGCAAAAAAGAAATAACAATCAAAACCTGTTGAACTGGATCACCAGAGGAGCGAGGTTTCAAGGCCAGAAATAATTTACAATTATTTTTGAAACTCAGAAACTTAGTTCTATCTCCAAAAAACAAATCAGGAATAGGAATTCTTGGTTCTAACATAGATTTCTGATCAATAGTGTCTTGAATCTTTTATACTCTTCCCGAGAGCTGATCCACAAATGAAGACAGACTTCTAATGTCCATCGCTACACCTGTGTACTGAACCACCCAAATGTCTCTGGGAAAAAAAAGGCAAAACACAGTGCAAAGAAAAAAAAATGGTCTCAGAACTTCTTTTTTCCCTCTATTGAGAATCATTAGTACTTTTGGCTTCCTGTACTGTTATGAAAGGCAATTCAGTACCACAATGGACATAGCGGTCAGAGCACATACAGTGATCTGACAATAACCCAAAATCATAGAACGAGCTCTGAGACGTGGGAACTCTGCAGACCGCAATCCCTAATCCTCTCCAAACAACACTAGAGGCAGCCGTGGATTGCGCCTAACTCTGCCTATGCAACTCGGCACAGCCTGAGAAACTAACTAGCCTGAAGATAGAAAATAAGCCTACCTTGCCTCAGAGAAATACCCCAAAGGAAAAGGCAGCCCCCCACATATAATGACTGTGAGTTAAGATAAAAAGACAAACGTAGAGATGAAATAGATTCAGCAAAGTGAGGCCCGACTTTCTTAACAGAGCGAGGATAGAAAAGGTAACTTTGCGGTCTACACAAAACCCTAAAGAAAACCACGCAAAGGGGGCAAAAAGACCCTCCGTACCGAACTAACGGCACGGAGGTACACCCTTTGCGTCCCAGAGCTTCCAGCAACAAAATAGACAAGCTGGACAGAAAAAATAGCAAACAAATAGCAAAGAAGAACTTAGCTATGCAGAGCAGCAGGCCACAGGAATGATCCAGGGAAAAGCAAGTCCAACACTGGAACATTGACAGGAAGCCAGGATCAAAGCATCAGGTGGAGTTAAGTAGAGAAGCACCTAACGACCTCACCAGATCACCTGAGGGAGGAAACTCAGAAGCCGCAGTACCACTTCCCTCCACCAACAGAAGCTCACAGAGAGAATCAGCCGAAGTACCACTTGTGACCACAGGAGGGAGCTCTGCCACAGAATTCACAACAGTCCTCCATATTGTATAATATACGCCTCATAGTGCTCCATATAGTATAATGCACTCCTGATAGTGCTCCATATAGTATAATTAGGGGTGGATTGAGGGTAGCCAGGGCCCCGGGCTGTTCAGACACTGTGGGCCCCCCGGTCTTGTGACTGGGTCATGTGATGGGGTCATGCGAAGGGGTCATGCGACGGGGTCATGCGACGGGGTCATCATATACCTCAACCAGATTATTCCAGAAAAATAGTTGCTGTGTGAAACTATAACCTGTCAAACATCCATTGATCTAGTCAATTTACCCTTCAGTTAGGAAGAAAAAAACCCAAAAAACACAATACTATCACCATAAGTGCCAGTATTCACAGGAGATCTGTACTTAGTATGCAGTGTCTGTGTAGAAGTAATACAGTGATCACCGGTGACATTATACACATGACCTCTGTATATAGTATACAGTGTATAGTGTCAGTATATAGGTAACACTGACTCACCAGTGACGTCTCTAGGTGAAGTCCTTCATCTTTCATCCAACACAGACTGCCATCACATCATCCAGCCAGGACTCGTCTCTGCATGAAATAACACAGTTAGCTCTGCTTGCAGAACACATTACTTAATTTTTCCTAACTTCTACATTACACCACATGAAGAAAAAGAGGCAACATAGTGTCACTCAACACAGTAACAGGACCGCCCCCCCCCCCCCATTTAAAACAGTGTCCTCAAAAATAAATAAATAAATACATCACTGCAGTAATAATATACCTTAATTAGCCCCTATGGTAAAAATAATATCCCCCATCCAGGCCCTTGAATCTCATTCCTGGCTCCAGCCATATGTTCTCCCATCCTGCCCTCATGAGTATCCATTCTGCCCTATATGATCTCCCCATCCTGCCCCATCAGTCTCCATCGAATCCATCCGGCCCCATGATCCTGCACGATCTGTCTCCAATCCTGCCCGATGTCTTTCATTCTGCCCCGTGTCTCCAATCATGCCTCGTATCTACTGAACATTCTGCCCATGTCTCCAATCCTGCCCCATCTGTCTCCAGTCCTGCCCCCAGTGTGTCCAGCATCTCTGCCCCCAATGTCCAGGATCTCTGCCCCCAATGTCCAGCATCTCTGCCCCCAATGTGTCCAGCATCCGGCCCCCAGTGTGTCCAGCATCCTGCCCCAGTGTGTCCAGCATATTGCCCCCAGTGTGTCCAGCAATCTGCCCCAGTGCCTCCAGAATATTGCCCCCAGTGTGTCCAGTATTCTGCCACAGTGTGTCCAGCATCCTGCCCCCAGTGTGTCCAGCATCCTGCCCCCAGTGTGTCCAGCATACTGCCCCCAGTGTGTCCAGCATATTGCCCCCAGTGTGTCCAGCATATTGCCCCCAGTGTGTCCAGCATATTGCCCCCAGTGTGTCCAGCATATTTCCTGTTATGAACAGGTGATTTAGAACCACAATGGACCTGGTGATTAAGAGCACTGAAAATGACCTGATGGTAACTAATAACATAGGACGAGCTCTGAGACGTGGGAACTCTGCTGACCGCAATCCCTAATCCTATCACACCACACTAGAGGTAGCCGTGGAGCGCTCCTGACCAGACCTAGGCGCCTCGGGCACAGCCTGAGAAACTAGCTAGCCCTGAAGATAGAAAAATAAGCCTACCTTGCCTCAGAGAAATTCCCCAAAGGAAAAGGCAGCCCCCCACATATAATGACTGTGAGTAAAGATGAAAATACAAACACAGAGATGAAATAGATTTTAGCAAAGTGAGGCCCGACTTACTGAATAGACCGAGGATAGGAAAGATAGCTTTGCGGTCAGCACAAAAACCTACAAACAACCACGCAGAGTGCGCAAAAAGACCCTCCGTACCGACTAACGGCACGGAGGTGCTCCCTCTGCGTCCCAGAGCTTCCAGCAAGCAAGACAAACCAATATAGCAAGCTGGACAGAAAAAATAGCGAACAAAAGTAACACAAGCAGAACTTAGCTTATGCAGGGTAGACAGGTCACAAGAACGATCCAGGAGAGAGCAAGACCAATACTGGAACATTGACTGGAGGCCAGGAACAAAGAACTAGGTGGAGTTAAATAGAGCAGCACCTAACGACTTAACCTCATCACCTGAGGAAGGAAACTCAGAAGCCGCAGCCCCACTCACATCCACCAGAGGAAGCACATGGACAGAACCAGCCGAAGTACCACTCATGACCACAGGAGGGAGCTCGACCACAGAATTCACAACAGTACCCCCCCCCCTTGAGGAGGGGTCACCGAACCCTCACCAGAGCCCCCAGGCCGACCAGGATGAGCCAAATGAAAGGCACGAACCAGATCGGCAGCATGAACATCAGAGGCAAATACCCAGGAATTATCTTCCTGACCATAACCCTTCCACTTAACCAGGTACTGGAGTTTCCGTCTCGAGATTCGAGAATCCAAAATCTTCTCCACTATATACTCCAACTCCCCCTCAACCAAAACCGGAGCAGGAGGATCAACGGATGGAACCACAGGTGCCACGTATCTCCGCAACAATGACCTATGGAATACATTATGTATGGAAAAAGAAGCTGGAAGGGTCAAACGAAAAGACACAGGATTAAGAACCTCAGAAATCCTATACGGACCAATAAAACGAGGCTTAAACTTAGGAGAGGAGACTTTCATAGGAATATAACGAGACGACAACCAAACCAAATCCCCAACACGAAGTCGGGGACCCACACAGCGCCTGCGGTTAGCGAAACGTTGAGCCTTCTCCTGGGACAATGTCAAATTGTCCACTACATGAGTCCAAATCTGCTGCAACCTATCCACCACAGTATCCACACCAGGACAGTCCGAAGACTCAACCTGCCCTGAAGAGAAACGAGGATGGAAACCAGAATTGCAGAAAAACGGGGAAACCAAAGTAGCCGAGCTGGCCCGATTATTAAGGGCGAACTCAGCCAAAGGCAAAAAGAACACCCAATCATCCTGATCAGCAGAAACAAAACATCTCAGATATGTTTCCAAGGTCTGATTGGTTTGTTCAGTTTGGCCATTTGTCTGAGGATGGAAAGCCGAGGAAAAAGACAAATCAATGCCCATCCTAGCACAAAAGGCTCGCCAAAACCTCGAAACAAACTGGGAACCTCTGTCCGAGACGATGTTCTCCGGAATGCCATGTAAACGAACCACATGCTGGAAAAACAATGGCACCAAATCAGAGGAGGAAGGCAATTTAGACAAGGGTACCAAATGGATCATCTTAGAGAAGCGATCACAAACCACCCAAATGACCGACATCTTTTGAGAGACAGGGAGATCCGAAATAAAATCCATAGAGATATGTGTCCAGGGCCTCTTCGGGACCGGCAAGGGCAAAAGCAACCCACTGGCACGAGAACAGCAGGGCTTAGCCCGAGCACAAGTCCCACAGGACTGCACAAACGAACGCACATCCCGCGACAGAGATGGCCACCAAAAGGATCTAGCCATCAAGTCTCTGGTACCAAAGATTCCAGGATGACCAGCCAACACCGAACAATGAATCTCAGAGATAACTCTATACGTCCATTTATCAGGGACAAACAGTTTCTCCGCTGGGCAACGGTCAGGTCTATTAGCCTGAAATTTTTGCAGCACCCGCCGCAAATCAGGGTAGATGGCAGACAAAATTACCCCCTCTTTGAGAATACCCGCCGGCTCAGGCAAACCCGGAGAGTCGGCCACAAAACTCCTAGACAGGGCATCCGCCTTCACATTCTTAGAGCCCGGAAGGTACGAAACCACAAAGTCAAAACGGGAGAAAAACAGCGACCAACGAGCCTGTCTAGGATTCAACCGTTTGGCAGACTCGAGATAAGTCAAGTTCTTGTGATCAGTCAAGACCACCACGCGATGCTTGGCTCCTTCAAGCCAATGACGCCACTCCTCGAATGCCCACTTCATGGCCAGCAACTCTCGATTGCCAACATCATAATTACGCTCAGCAGGCGAAAACTTCCTGGAAAAGAAGGCACATGGTTTCATCACCGAGCCATCAGAACTTCTTTGTGACAAAACAGCCCCTGCTCCAATCTCAGAAGCATCAACCTCGACCTGGAACGGGAGCGAAACATCTGGCTGGCACAATACAGGGGCAGAAGAAAAACGACGCTTCAACTCCTGAAAAGCTTCCACAGCAGCACAAGACCAATTGACCACATCAGCACCCTTCTTGGTTAAATCAATCAACGGTTTAGCAATAATAGAAAAGTTATTGATGAAGCGACGATAAAAATTAGCAAAGCCCAGGAACTTTTGCAGACTCTTCAGAGATGTCGGCTGAGTCCAATCATGGATGGCTTGGACCTTAACAGGATCCATCTCGATAGTAGAAGGGGAAAAGATGAACCCCAAAAATGAAACCTTCTGCACACCAAAGAGACACTTTGATCCCTTCACAAACAAAGAATTAGCACGCAGGACCTGAAAAACTGTTCTGACCTGCTTCACATGAGACTCCCAATCATCCGAGAAGATCAAAATGTCATCCAAGTACACAATCAGGAATTTATCCAGGTACTCATAAATAGCCTGAACTTTAACAGGGTCCATCTCGATAGTAGAAGGGGAAAAAATGAAACTTGAAAACTTGACTGTGATTTTATTTAGAAGGCGGTAATCAATACAAGGTCTCAACGAATCATCCTTCTTGGCCACAAAAAAGAACCCTGCTCCCAATGGCGACGACGACGGGCGAATATGACCCTTCTCCAAGGATTCCTTTACGTAACTCCGCATAGCGGCGTGCTCAGGCACAGACAAATTAAACAGTCGACCTTTAGGAAACTTACTACCAGGAATCAAATCGATAGCACAATCGCAATCCCTATGCGGAGGTAGAGCACTGGACTTGAGCTCATCAAATACATCCCGGTAATCCGACAAGAACTTTGGGACCTCAGAAGGGGTGGATGATGAAATAGACAGAAATGGAACATCACCATGTACCCCCTGACAACCCCAGCTGGACACAGACATAGATCTCCAATCCAATACTGGGTTATGGACTTGTAGCCATGGCAACCCCAACACGACCACATCATGCAGATTATGCAACACCAAAAAGCGAATATCCTCCTGATGTGCAGGAGCCATGCACATGGTCAGTTGGGTCCAATACTGAGGCTTATTCTTGGCCAAAGGCGTAGCATCAATTCCTCTCAATGGAATAGGATACTGCAAGGGCTCCAAGAAAAACCCACAGCGCCCACAGGTTTATGCTCAGATAATACCGCCAAATGGTGCACAGTTTTACGCTCACGTAAGCGTCGATCGATCTGAATGGCCAAAGACATAGACTCATTCAGACCAGCAGGCATAGGAAATCCCACCATGACATCCTTAAGGGCTTCAGAGAGACCCTTTCTGAAAATTGCTGCCAGCGCACATTCATTCCATTGAGTGAGCACAGACCACTTCCTAAACTTCTGACAATATATCTCTACCTCATCCTGACCCTGACACAGAGCCAGCAAATTTTTCTCTGCCTGATCCACTGAATTAGGTTCATCATAAAGCAATCCGAGCGCCAGAAATAACGCATCAATATCACATAATGCAGGATCTCCTGGCGCAAGGGAAAATGCCCAGTCTTGAGGGTCGCCACGTAATAAAGAAATAATGATCTTAACTTGTTGAACTGGGTCACCAGAGGAGTGGGGTTTCAAAGCCAGAAACAGTTTGCAGTTATTTTTGAAATTCAGAAACTTAGCTCTATCGCCAGAAAATAACTCAGGAATAGGAATTTTAGGTTCTAACATAGGATTCTGAACCACTAAATCTTGAATGTTCTGTACACTTATAGTGAGATTATCCATCAAAGAGGACAGACCTTGAATGTCCATGTCTACACCTGTGTTCTGAACCACCCAGATGTAAAGGGGAAAAGAAAGACAAAACACAGTGCAAAGAAAAAAAAAATGGTCTCAGAACTTCTCTTTTCCCTCTATTGAGAAGCATTAGTACTTTGGGCCTCCAGTACTGTTATGAACAGGTGATTTAGAACCACAATGGACCTGGTGATTAAGAGCACTGAAAATGACCTGATGGTTACTAATAACATAGGACGAGCTCTGAGACGTGGGAACTCTGCTGACCGCAATCCCTAATCCTATCACACCACACTAGAGGTAGCCGTGGAGCGCTCCTGACCAGACCTAGGCGCCTCGGGCACAGCCTGAGAAACTAGCTAGCCCTGAAGATAGAAAAATAAGCCTACCTTGCCTCAGAGAAATTCCCCAAAGGAAAAGGCAGCCCGCCACATATAATGACTGTGAGTAAAGATGAAAATACAAACACAGAGATGAAATAGATTTTAGCAAAGTGAGGCCCGACTTACTGAATAGACCGAGGATAGGAAAGATAGCTTTGCGGTCAGCACAAAAACCTACAAACAACCACGCAGAGTGCGCAAAAAGACCCTCCGTACCGACTAACGGCACGGATGTGCTCCCTCTGCGTCCCAGAGCTTCCAGCAAGCAAGACAAACCAATATAGCAAGCTGGACAGAAAAAATAGCGAACAAAAGTAACACAAGCAGAACTTAGCTTATGCAGGGTAGACAGGTCACAAGAACGATCCAGGAGAGAGCAAGACCAATACTGGAACATTGACTGGAGGCCAGGAACAAAGAACTAGGTGGAGGTAAATAGAGCAGCACCTAACGACTTAACCTCGTCACCTGAGGAAGGAAACTCAGAAGCCGCAGCCCCACTCACATCCACCAGAGGAAGCACATGGACAGAACCAGCCGAAGTACCACTCATGACCACAGGAGGGAGCTCGACCACAGAATTCACAACAATTTCCCCCAGTGTGTCCAGCAATCTGTCCCAGTGTCTCCAGCATATTGCCCCCAGTGTGTCCAGCATATTGCCCCCAGTTTGTCCAGCATTCTGCCCCAGTGTCTCCACCATATAACCCCCAGTGTGTCCAGTATATTGCCCCCAGTGTATCCAGCATATTGCCCCCAGTATGTCCAGCATATTGCCCCCAGTGTGTCCAGCATATTGCCCCCAGTTTGTCCAGCATTCTGCCCCAGTGTCTCCAGCATATTGCCCCGATGTCTCCAGCATATTGCTCCCAGTGTGTCCAGCATATAGCCCCCAGAGTTTCCAGCATATTGCCCCCAGTGTGTCCAGCATATTGCCCCCGGTTTGTCCAGCATTCTGCAACAGTGTCTCCAGCATATTGCTCCCAGTGTGTCCAGCAATCTGCCCCAGTTTCTCCAGCATATTGCCCCCAGTGTGTCTAGCAATCTGCCCCCTGTGTCTCCAGCATACTGCCCCCAGTGTGTCCAGCATATTGCCCCCAGTGTGTCCAGCATTCTGCCCCAGTGTGTCCAGCATCCTGCCCCCAGTGTGTCCAGCACATTGCCCCCAGTGTGTCCAGCATATTGCCTCCAGTGTGTCCAGCAATCTGCCCCAGTGTCTCCAGCATATTGCCCCCAGTGTGTCCAGCATATTACCCACAGTTTGTCCAGCATTCTGACCCAGTGTCTCCAGCATATTGACCCCAGTGTGTCCAGCATATTGCCCCCAGTGTGTCTAGCATATTTCCCACAGTGTGTCCAGCATATTGCCCCAGTGTGTCCAGCATATTGCCCCCCAGTTTGTCCAGCATTCTGCCCCAGTGTCTCCAGTATATTGCCCCCAGTGTGACCAGCATATTGCCCTCAGTGTGTCCAGCAATCTGCCCCAGTGTCTCCAGCATATTGCCCCCAGGGTGTCCAGCATATTGCCCCCAGTGATTCCAGCAATCTGCTCCAGTGTCTCCAGCATATTGCCCCCAATGTGTCCAGCATATTGCCCCCAGTTTGTCCAGCATTCTGCCCCAGTGTCTCCACCATATAACCCCCAGTGTGTCCAGTATATTGCCCCCAGTGTATCCAGCATATTGCCCCCAGTATGTCCAGCATATTGCCCCCAGTGTGTCCAGCATATTGCCCCCAGTTTGTCCAGCATTCTGCCCCAGTGTCTCCAGCATATTGCCCCGATGTCTCCAGCATATTGCTCCCAGTGTGTCCAGCATATAGCCCCCAGAGTTTCCAGCATATTGCCCCCAGTGTGTCCAGCATATTGCCCCCGGTTTGTCCAGCATTCTGCCACAGTGTCTCCAGCATATTGCTCCCAGTGTGTCCAGCAATCTGCCCCAGTTTCTCCAGCATATTGCCCCCAGTGTGTCTAGCAATCTGCCCCCTGTGTCTCCAGCATACTGCCCCCAGTGTGTCCAGCATATTGCCCCCAGTGTGTCCAGCATTCTGCCCCAGTGTGTCCAGCATCCTGCCCCCAGTGTGTCCAGCACATTGCCCCCAGTGTGTCCAGCATATTGCCTCCAGTGTGTCCAGCAATCTGCCCCAGTGTCTCCAGCATATTGCCCCCAGTGTGTCCAGCATATTACCCACAGTTTGTCCAGCATTCTGCCCCAGTGTCTCCAGCATATTGACCCCAGTGTGTCCAGCATATTGCCCCCAGTGTGTCCAGCATATTTCCCACAGTGTGTCCAGCATATTGCCCCAGTGTGTCCAGCATATTGCCCCCAGTTTGTCCAGCATTCTGCCCCAGTGTCTCCAGTATATTGCCCCCAGTGTGACCAGCATATTGCCCTCAGTGTGTCCAGCAATCTGCCCCAGTGTCTCCAGCATATTGCCCCCAGGGTGTCCAGCATATTGCCCCCAGTGATTCCAGCAATCTGCTCCAGTGTCTCCAGCATATTGCCCCCAGTGTGTCCAGCATATTGCCCCCAGTTTGTCCAGCATTCTGCCCCAGTGTCTCCACCATATAACCCCCAGTGTGTCCAGTATATTGCCCCCAGTGTATCCAGCATATTGCCCCCAGTATGTCCAGCATATTGCCCCCAGTGTGTCCAGCATATTGCCCCCAGTTTGTCCAGCATTCTGCCCCAGTGTCTCCAGCATATTGCCCCGATGTCTCCAGCATATTGCTCCCAGTGTGTCCAGCATATAGCCCCCAGAGTTTCCAGCATATTACCCCCAGTGTGTCCAGCATATTGCCCCCGGTTTGTCCAGCATTCTGCCACAGTGTCTCCAGCATATTGCTCCCAGTGTGTCCAGCAATCTGCCCCAGTTTCTTCAGCATATTGCCCCCAGTGTGTCTAGCAATCTGCCCTCTGTGTCTCCAGCATACTGCCCCCAGTGTGTCCAGCATATTGCCCCCAGTGTGTCCAGCATTCTGCCCCAGTGTGTCCAGCATCCTGCCCCCAGTGTGTCCAGCACATTGCCCCCAGTGTGTCCAGCATATTGCCTCCAGTGTGTCCAGCAATCTGCCCCAGTATCTCCAGCATATTGCCCCCAGTGTGTCCAGCATATTACCCCCAGTTTGTCCAGCATTCTGCCCCAGTGTCTCCAGCATATTGACCCCAGTGTGTCCAGCATATTGCCCCCAGTGTGTCCAGCATATTTCCCACAGTGTGTCCAGCATATTGCCCAGTGTGTCCAGCATATTGCCCCCAGTTTGTCCAGCAATCTGCCCCAGTGTCTCCACCATATAACCCCCAGTGTGTCCAGTATATTGCCCCCAGTGTATCCAGCATATTGCCCCCAGTATGTCCAGCATATTGCCCCCAGTGTGTCCAGCATATTGCCCCCAGTTTGTCCAGCATTCTGCCCCAGTGTCTCCAGCATATTGCCCCGATGTCTCCAGCATATTGCTCCCAGTGTGTCCAGCATATAGCCCCCAGAGTTTCCAGCATATTGCCCCCAGTGTGTCCAGCATATTGCCCCCGGTTTGTCCAGCATTCTGCCACAGTGTCTCCAGCATATTGCTCCCAGTGTGTCCAGCAATCTGCCCCAGTTTCTCCAGCATATTGCCCCCAGTGTGTCTAGCAATCTGCCCCCTGTGTCTCCAGCATACTGCCCCCAGTGTGTCCAGCATATTGCCCCCAGTGTGTCCAGCATTCTGCCCCAGTGTGTCCAGCATCCTGCCCCCAGTGTGTCCAGCACATTGCCCCCAGTGTGTCCAGCATATTGCCTCCAGTGTGTCCAGCAATCTGCCCCAGTGTCTCCAGCATATTGCCCCCAGTGTGTCCAGCATATTACCCACAGTTTGTCCAGCATTCTGCCCCAGTGTCTCCAGCATATTGACCCCAGTGTGTCCAGCATATTGCCCCCAGTGTGTCCAGCATATTTCCCACAGTGTGTCCAGCATATTGCCCCAGTGTGTCCAGCATATTGCCCCCAGTTTGTCCAGCATTCTGCCCCAGTGTCTCCAGTATATTGCCCCCAGTGTGACCAGCATATTGCCCTCAGTGTGTCCAGCAATCTGCCCCAGTGTCTCCAGCATATTGCCCCCAGGGTGTCCAGCATATTGCCCCCAGTGATTCCAGCAATCTGCTCCAGTGTCTCCAGCATATTGCCCCCAGTGTGTCCAGCATATTGCCCCCAGTTTGTCCAGCATTCTGCCCCAGTGTCTCCACCATATAACCCCCAGTGTGTCCAGTATATTGCCCCCAGTGTATCCAGCATATTGCCCCCAGTATGTCCAGCATATTGCCCCCAGTGTGTCCAGCATATTGCCCCCAGTTTGTCCAGCATTCTGCCCCAGTGTCTCCAGCATATTGCCCCGATGTCTCCAGCATATTGCTCCCAGTGTGTCCAGCATATAGCCCCCAGAGTTTCCAGCATATTACCCCCAGTGTGTCCAGCATATTGCCCCCGGTTTGTCCAGCATTCTGCCACAGTGTCTCCAGCATATTGCTCCCAGTGTGTCCAGCAATCTGCCCCAGTTTCTTCAGCATATTGCCCCCAGTGTGTCTAGCAATCTGCCCTCTGTGTCTCCAGCATACTGCCCCCAGTGTGTCCAGCATATTGCCCCCAGTGTGTCCAGCATTCTGCCCCAGTGTGTCCAGCATCCTGCCCCCAGTGTGTCCAGCACATTGCCCCCAGTGTGTCCAGCATATTGCCTCCAGTGTGTCCAGCAATCTGCCCCAGTATCTCCAGCATATTGCCCCCAGTGTGTCCAGCATATTACCCCCAGTTTGTCCAGCATTCTGCCCCAGTGTCTCCAGCATATTGACCCCAGTGTGTCCAGCATATTGCCCCCAGTGTGTCCAGCATATTTCCCACAGTGTGTCCAGCATATTGCCCAGTGTGTCCAGCATATTGCCCCCAGTTTGTCCAGCAATCTGCCCCAGTGTCTCCAGCATATTGCCCCCAGGGTGTCCAGCATATTGCCCCCAGTGATTCCAGCAATCTGCCCCAGTGTCTCCAGCATATTGCCCCCAGTTTGTCCAGCATACTGCCCCCAGTGTGTCCAACATATTGCCACCAGTGTGTTCAGCATATTGCCCCCAGTGTGTCCAGCATATTGCCCCCGGTGTGTCCAACATATTGCCCCCACGGTGTCCAGCATATTGCCCCCAGTGATTCCAGCAATCTGCCCCAGTGTCTCCAGCATATTGCCCCCAGTGTGTCCAGCATATTGCCCCCAGTTTGTCCAGCATTCTGCCCCAGTGTCTCCACCATATAACCCCCAGTGTGTCCAGTATATTGCCCCCAGTGTATCCAGCATATTGCCCCCAGTATGTCCAGCATATTGCCCCCAGTGTGTCCAGCATATTGCCCCCAGTTTGTCCAGCATTCTGCCCCAGTGTCTCCAGCATATTGCCCCGATGTCTCCAGCATATTGCTCCCAGTGTGTCCAGCATATAGCCCCCAGAGTTTCCAGCATATTGCCCCCAGTGTGTCCAGCATATTGCCCCCGGTTTTTCCAGCATTCTGCCACAGTGTCTCCAGCATATTGCTCCCAGTGTGTCCAGCAATCTGGCCCAGTTTCTCCAGCATATTGCCCCCAGTGTGTCTAGCAATCTGCCCCCTGTGTCTCCAGCATACTGCCCCCAGTGTGTCCAGCATATTGCCCCCAGTGTGTCCAGCATTCTGCCCCAGTGTGTCCAGCATCCTGCCCCCAGTGTGTCCAGTACATTGCCCCCAGTGTGTCCAGCATATTGCCTCCAGTGTGTCCAGCAATCTGCCCCAGTGTCTCCAGCATATTGCCCCCAATGTGTCCAGCATATTACCCCCAGTTTGTCCAGCATTCTGTCCCAGTGTCTCCAGCATATTGACCCCAGTGTGTCCAGCATATTGCCCCCAGTGTGTCCAGCATATTTCCCACAGTGTGTCCAGCATATTGCCCCAGTGTGTCCAGCATATTGCCCCCAGTTTGTCCAGCATTCTGCCCCAGTGTCTCCAGTATATTGCCCCCAGTGTGACCAGCATATTGCCCTCAGTGTGTCCAGCAATCTGCCCCAGTGTCTCCAGCATATTGCCCCCAGGGTGTCCAGCATATTGCCCCCAGTGATTCCAGCAATCTGCCCCAGTGTCTCCAGCATATTGCCCCCAGTTTGTCCAGCATACTGCCCCCAGTGTGTCCAACATATTGCCACCAGTGTGTTCAGCATATTGCCCCCAGTGTGTCCAGCATATTGCCCCCGGTGTGTCCAACATATTGCCCCCACGGTGTCCAGCATATTGCCCCCAGTGATTCCAGCAATCTGCCCCAGTGTCTCCAGCATATTGCCCCCAGTGTGTCCAGCATATTGCCCCCAGTTTGTCCAGCATTCTGCCCCAGTGTCTCCACCATATAAACCCCAGTGTGTCCAGTATATTGCCCCCAGTGTATCCAGCATATTGCCCCCAGTATGTCCAGCATATTGCCCCCAGTGTGTCCAGCATATTGCCCCCAGTTTGTCCAGCATTCTGCCCCAGTGTCTCCAGCATATTGCCCCGATGTCTCCAGCATATTGCTCCCAGTGTGTCCAGCATATAGCCCCCAGAGTTTCCAGCATATTGCCCCCAGTGTGTCCAGCATATTGCCCCCGGTTTTTCCAGCATTCTGCCACAGTGTCTCCAGCATATTGCTCCCAGTGTGTCCAGCAATCTGCCCCAGTTTCTCCAGCATATTGCCCCCAGTGTGTCTAGCAATCTGCCCCCTGTGTCTCCAGCATACTGCCCCCAGTGTGTCCAGCATATTGCCTCCAGTGTGTCCAGCAATCTGCCCCAGTGTCTCCAGCATATTGCCCCCAGTGTGTCCAGCATATTACCCCCAGTTTGTCCAGCATTCTGCCCCAGTGTCTCCAGCATATTGACCCCAGTGTGTCCAGCATATTGCCCCCAGTGTGTCCAGCATATTTCCCACAGTGTGTCCAGCATATTGCCCCAGTGTGTCCAGCATATTGCCCCCAGTTTGTCCAGCATTCTGCCCCAGTGTCTCCAGTATATTGCCCCCAGTGTGACCAGCATATTGCCCTCAGTGTGTCCAGCAATCTGCCCCAGTGTCTCCAGCATATTGCCCCCAGGGTGTCCAGCATATTGCCCCCAGTGTTTCCAGCAATCTGCCCCAGTGTCTCCAGCATATTGCTCCCAGTGTGTCCAGCAATCTGCCCCAGTTTCTCCAGCATATTGCCCCCAGTGTGTCTAGCAATCTGCCCCCTGTGTCTCCAGCATACTGCCCCCAGTGTCTCCAGCATATTGCCCCCAGTTTGTCCAGCATACTACCCCCAGTGTGTCCAACATATTGCCACCAGTGTGTTCAGCATATTGCCCCCAGTGTGTCCAGCATATTGCCCCCAGTGTCTCCAGCATATTGCCCCCAGTGTCTCCAGCATATTGCCCCCAGTGTGTCCAGCATATTGCCCCCAGTGTGTCCAGCATAATGCAGCCACCCCACAGAGTATAATGCAGCCACCCCACAAAAGTATAATGCAGCCCTGCCATACAATATAATGTAACCCCATAGAATATAATGCAGCCCCTCCATACAGGGGCACTGAGAAATACACGGGCAAACGGTGACTATGGGGCATTGGAGAAGGACACAAGGGGGCTAGGGGAGACAGGAACAAGGGTGGCACAGGGTGGCTAGGGAGCAAGGAAGACCGGCACAAGGGGACACACAGGGGCTAGGAGGCAGGGAAGAAGGGCATAATGGGACACATGGGGACTAGTGGCCAAGGAGACTGACACAAGGGGACACATGGGAACGAGTGGGCAAGGAAGACTGACATAAGGGGACAAGGGAGACTGACACAAGGGTACACACGGGGACTAGTGGGCAACGGAGACTGACACAAGGGGACACACGGGGACTAGTGGGAAAGGGAGACAGACACAGGGGGACATACGGGGACAAGGGACACAAGCACAAGGGGACAAGGGAGACAGGCACAAGGGGACACATGGGGACTAGTGGGCAAGGGAGACTGACACATGGGGACAAGGGACACGAGCACAAGGGGACTCATGGGAACTAGGAGGGAGAGAAGAAGGGCACAAGGGGACTAGGGGACAAGGGAGACAGGCACAAGAGGACTCCAAGGGCAGAGTAGATAGGGATGCAGGGGAAGACGGGGCTGCAAGGGGACAGGGGAAGACAGGGGGAACATAGGAGCAGGGAAGAAGGGGGCACAGGGATTAAAAGGACAGGATAGATGGGGGACACACGGTGAGAAAGGGGACAAGAGAGATGGGGGAACAAGGAGATGGAGGGGAGACTTGAGAGCAGGGCAGACAGGTCATACGGGGAGGCAGGGCCGGACTGGCCATCGGGCACTTCTGGCAAATGCCAGAAGGGCCGGTGCCAGTCGTGGGCCGCTCGATCCGCCTCCCCCCGCCGCCGACTCACCTCCCTGCTGTCGCATTCAACCATACCGGCGTCTATGACGCCGGTACAGTTGAATGCAATGATGGAGGAGAGAGCGTCTACAGACACTCCCTCTCCCATCATTCCCCGCTCTGCCTCTGACACTGCGGGTGCGCGATGACGTCATATCATCGCGCACCTGCTGTGTCCCGGGCAGACTGCAGCCGCTGAGACAGGAGCAGGAAGCAACGCGGGGCACGAGGAAAGGTGAGGAGAGTGTTTTTTTGTTTTTTCTTGCTGGACTGTGGGGACATTCTCGGGAGGAGGAGGAGAGATGTGGGCTGTGCTGGATATACCACTGTGCGGGCTGTGCTGGCTATACCACTGTGCGGGCTGTGCTGGATATACCACTGTGCGGTCTGTTGTGAATTCTGCTCTTGGGTTCCCTCCAGTGGTTGTAGGTGGGAATGCAGTTGTCTCTGAGTCACAGTCCTGGCCAGGTGTATCTGCTAATTGCTGTTCTGACTGGGATATTTAAGTGTGCAGGATTCATTAGCCCTTGCCAGTTGTCAATGTTTCTTTGGAAGTATTGGATCTCTGCCTGGCCTCACCTGCTTAGCTGCCAGTTCAGCAAAGATAAGTGTCTGTTTCTTTTTCTGAAGCACACTTGCTGTGTGCTTATTTTCAGTGCTGATCTTTTGTTTCTATTTGTCCAGCTTAGACTGTGTCAGTTGTTTTTCTCAGTTTGGTTGGATTCTCTGGAGTTGCAGTTATACTCTCCACATCTTTAGTTAGGTGGTGGAGTTTTGTATTTTCTGCTGTGGATATTTTTGTAGTATTTTTATGCTGACCGCTTAGTATCCTGTCCTGTCCTTTTCTATTTAGCTAGAAGTGGCCTCCTTTGCTAAGCCTGTTTTCTGCCTGCGTGTGTCTTTTCCTCTCCAACTCAAAGTCAATATTTGTGGGGGGCAGCCTATCCTTTGGGGGTCCACTCTGAGGCAAGATAGTTTTCCTATTTCCATCTTTAGGGGTATTTAGTCCTCCGGCTGTGTCGAGGTGTCTAGGTTTTGTAAGGCACACCCCACAGCTACTTCTAGTTGCGGTGATAAGATCAGGGTTTGCGGTCAGTATAAGTTACCACCTACTCCAGTGAAGGTTTTCATGCTGCTCTAAGGCCACCTGATCATAACAGTACAACTGGCCAACAATGAGTTAAAAGCATCTCAGAAGAAGGGAGGAAAGGTCTTGAGCCATTTTTTTTTCTTCAGTCTGTTTTGTCTTCTCCTCCCTCTTTATCTCTGGGTGGCTGAAGAGCCTTGTTGTTGTGAATTCTGCCCTTGGGCTCCCTCCGGTGGTTATGAGTGGTAGTGCTGCGGTAGTTGGATCGCAGCATTTACAGTGCCTACAAGTAGTATTCAACCCCCTGCAGATTTAGCAGGTTTACACATTTGGAATTAACTTGGCATTGTGACATTTGGACTGTAGATCAGCCTGGAAGTGTGAAATGCACTGCAGCAAAAAAGAATGTTATTTCTTTTTTTTTTTTTTTTTTTTTAATTGTGAAAAGTCTTTTCAGAGGGTCATTTATTATTCAACCCCTCAACCCACCAGAATTCTGTTTGGTTCCCCTAAAGTATTAAGAAGTAGTTCAGGCACAAAGAACAATGAGCTTCACATGTTTGGAATAATTATTTCTCTTTTCCGCCTTTTCTGACTATTTAAGACCCTCCCCAAACTTGTGAACAGTACTCATACACGGTCAACATGGGAAAGACAAAGGAGCATTCCAAGGCCATCAGAGACAAGATCGTGGAGGGTCACAAGGCTGGCAAGGGGTACAAAACCCTTTCCAAGGAGTTGGGCCTATCTGTCTCCACTGTTGGTAGCATCATCCGGAAGTGGAAGGCTTATGGAACTACTGTTAGCCTTCCACGGCCTGGACAGCCTTTGAAAGTTTCCTCCCGTGCCGAGGCCAGGCTTGTCCGAAGAGTCAAGGCTAACCCAAGGACAACAAGGAAGGAGCTCCGGGAAGATCTCATGGCAGTGGGGACATTGGTTTCAGTCAATACCATAAGTAACGTACTCCACCGCAATGGTCTCCGTTCCAGACGAGCCCGTAAGGTACCTTTACTTTCAAAGCGTCATGTCAACGCTCATCTACAGTTTGCTCATGATCACTTGGAGGACTCTGAGACTGACTGGTTCAAGGTTCTCTGGTCTGATAAGACCAAGATCGAGATCTTTGGTGCCAACCACACACGTGACGTTTGGAGACTGGATGGCACTGCATACGACCCCAAGAATACCATCCCTACAGTCAAGCATGGTGGTGGCAGCATCATGCTGTGGGGCTGTTTCTCAGCCAAGGGGCCTGGCCATCTGGTCCGCATCCATGGGAAGATGGATAGCACGGCCTAACTGGAGATTTTGGCCAAGAACCTCCGCTCCTCCATCCAGGATCTTAAGATGGGTCATCATTTCTTCTTCCAACAAGACAACGACCCAAAGCACACAGCCAAGAAAACCAAGGCCTGGTTAAAGAGGCAAAAAATCAAGGTGTTGCAGTGGCCTAGCCAGTCTCCTGACCCTAACCCAATTGAAAACTTGTGGAAGGAGCTCAAGATTAAAGTCCACATGAGACACCCAAAGAACCTACATAACTTGGAGAAGATCTGCATGGAGGAGTGGGCCAAGATAACTCCAGAGACCTGTTCCGGCCTGATCAGGTCTTATAAAAGATGATTATTAGCTGTAATTGCAAACAAAGGTTATTCCACAAAATATTAAACCTAGGGGTTGAATAATAATTGACCCACACTTTTATGTTTAAAATTTATAAAAATTTAACTGAGCAACAAAACTTTTTGGTTTGTAAGATTTATGCATCTGTTAATAAATCCTGCTCTTGTTTGAAGTTTGAAGGCTCTAACTTATTTGCATCTTATTAAACCTGCTAAATCTGCAGGGGGTTGAATACTACTTGTAGGCACTGTATCAGGTGTATCCATTTTTTGCAATTTGGGCTGGGCTATTTAAGTCCTGCTTTATCCTTTAGTCAGTGCCAGTTGTCCATTGTTTTTGGAGGATTCACATCCATACTTGGTCTCTCCTGGTCTGCTGTTCATTTCTTCAAAGATAAGTTCTGGCCTTGTTTTTGCTGTCCACCTGCTGTGGACCTTATAGTCTGTGCATTTTCTTGTTTTGTTTTGTCCAGCTTTGTCTGTGAAGGATTTTTTGCAGCCTTGCTTTGGCAGATATACCCTCCATGTCTTTAGTCAGATGTGGTGTTTTGTATTTTCTGTGGTGGATATTTTCTAGTGTTTTAATACTGACCGCATAGTACTCTGTCCTATTCTTCCTTTTTAGCTAGTATGGCCTCCTATGCTAAATCCTGATTTCATGTCTGCGTATGTTATTTCCCTCTCCTTTCACAGTCTATATTTGTGGGCGGCTGTCTATCCTTTGAGGATTTTCTCTGAGGCAAGATAGTTTTCCCGTTTCTGTCTTTAGGGGTAGTTAGTTCTTTGGCTGTGTCGAGGGGTCTAGGGAGTGTTAGGTACCCCCACGGCTACTTCTAGTTGCGCTGCTAGTTCAGGGTTTGCGGTCAGTAAAGATACCACCTTCTCCATGCTGCTCCTAGGCCACCAGATCATAACAGTACAACTGGCCAACAATGAGTTAAATGCATCTCAGAAGAAAGGAAGGAAGCTCTTGAGCCATTTTTTTTCTCCAGTCTATTCTGTGTTCTCTTCCCTCTTAATCTCTGGGTGGCTACGGAACCTAGTATTAACATGAATGTTCAGGAGTTAGTTTCTCGGGTGGATGAGCTTGCTGCTAGGGTACAGGGTATTTCAGATTTTATTATTCAGACTCCTGCCTTAGAACCTAAGATTCCCACTCCTGATTTATTTTTTGGTGATAGATCCAAATTTTTGAGTTTCAAAAATAATTGTAAACTGTTTTTTTGCATTGAGACCCCGTTCTTCTGGTGATCCCATTCAGCAGGTTAAAATCATCATATCCTTGCTGCGTGGTGACCCACAGGATTGGGCATTTTCCCTGGAATCTGGCAATCCTGCTTTGCTTAATGTTGATTCTTTCTTTCAAGCATTGGGGTTATTGTATGATGAGCCCAATTCTGTGGATCAAGCTGAGAAGATCTTGTTGGCCCTGTGTCAGGGTCAAGAGGCGGCAGAATCGTATTGCCAGAAATTTAGAAAATGGTCTGTACTGACTAAATGGATGCCTTGGCGGCAATTTTCAGAAAGGGTCTTTCTGAATCCGTTAAAGATGTTATGGTGGGGTTCCCCACGCCTGCTGGTCTAAGTGATTCTATGTCTCTGGCCATTCAGATTGATCGGCGCTTGCGCGAGCGCAGAGTTGTGCACACTGTGGCGTTGTCCTCCGAGAGGAGCCCTGAGCCTATGCAGTGTGATAGGATTTTGTCTAGAGCTGAACGACAAGGATTTAGGCGTCAGAATAGGTTGTGTTTTTACTGCGGCGATTCTGCTCATGTTATTTCTGATTGCCCTAAGCGTACAAAGAGAATTGCTAGTTCTGTTACCATCAGTACTGTACAACCAACATTTCTGTTATCTGTGACCTTGATCTGCTCATTATCGTCATTTTCTGTCATGGCATTTGTGGATTCAGGCGCCGCTCTGAATTTAATGGACTTAGAATTTGCCAGACATTGTGGTTTCCCCTTGAAGCCTTTGCAGAACCCTTTTCCTTTAAGGGGGATTGATGCTACACCGTTGGCTAAAAATAAACCTCAGTTTTGGACACAGCTGACCATGCGCATGGCGCCAGCCCATCAGGAAGATTGTCGTTTTCTGGTGTTGCATAATTTGCATGATGATATTGTGTTGGGTTTTCCATGGTTACAGCTACATAATCCAGTGTTAGATTGGAAATCCATGTCTGTGACTGGTTGGGGTTGTCAGGGGGTTCATGATCACGTTCCTTTGATGTCGATTTCCTCTTCCCCCTCTTCTGAAATTCCTGAGTTTTTGTCAGATTTCCAGGATGTATTCGATGAGCCTAAATCCAGTTCCCTTCCACCACATAGGGACTGCGATTGTGCTATTGACTTGATTCCAGGCTGTAAGTTTCCTAAGGGCCGACTTTTCAACCTGTCTGTACCTGAACATGCCGCCATGCGGAGCTATATTAAGGAGTCTTTGGAGAAAGGGCATATTCGGTCATCTTCTTCACCGATGGGAGCGGGGTTCTTTTTTGTTGCTAAAAAAGATGGTTCCTTAAGACCCTGTATTGATTATCGCCTCTTGAATAAGATCACGGTCGGGGCGTGGCCTGACTTCTGATGGTGCAGGTTGCATAGTGTGGGAGCTCCATTCCCAGGACTCATAAAGCGGCACACAGCAGTGCACAGACGGTGCTTTCTCCTCCAGAACTCCCCACTCCTGCTCCTTACCGTTCGGTGAGTGTATGGGGAAATCTAAAGCCGGCGCAGGGGACCCTTCCAGGCGCATTGTGGACTTCTTTGCAGCCACCCCTCAGCAGCCTCAGAGGCCCAAGATGGCGCCGCTTTCTCCTAGATCCTCCAGAGCTGCACGCCGAGGCTCTCAGTCTTCTGCCTCAAGCACAGCAGCAACTGATCTCTCAGAGGCTCCAGTTACAGCAACGCTGCTCAGAGACATGCTTGGTGACCTCCGTACCTCCCTGCAGGAGGATATGCGTTCCATGATGGCAGAGCTCAGGGGGGAGGTGGAGGAGCTGGGAGGCTGCACGGATCATCTTGAAAATAAAATGTCCGAACTGGTAGCTTCTCACAATGATTTGTGGGAAGCTCATGATAACCTGCAGCTGCTTGTTACCAAAACTCATGCTAAAACCCTGGATTTGGAAGACAGATCCAGGAGAAATAATGTGAAACTAAGAGGCATTGCTGAATCAATTGGGGCTGATGATCTCAGAGCCTTTCTACAAGACTTTGTCATATCTGTTCTCCCACTTTATTCCAAAGATGACGTTGTGATCGACCGTATTCATCGGATCCCTAAACCCTCAGGCCTTGACCCTGCGGTACCCAGAGATGTACTAGCTCGCATCCATTTTTTTGTTATGAAGGAGGAATTTCTGCAAGCACTAAGATCGAAGCCGTCGCTACCTGAACGATTTGCTACCATTGCAGTTTTCCCTGATCTGTCTCCAGGAACTCTAGCCCTCCGCAGGGCTTTTGCACCATACACCTCAATCCTGAGGGAAAAGGGTATATTATACCGCTGGGGTTTCCCCACCAAACTTTGCATTCGTAAAGACGGTTCATTTACCACGTGCCTATCCCCGTCGCAAGCAGCCAAGACCCTGTCCCAATGGGGTTTTGACCCTCCTGCGCCCACTCCTGCCTCTGCTTCCACCAAACCTGGAGGATCTGGTCCCCGGAGACGCCGTATTACCCCTGACTGGAAGGTCGCCTGAAGTGTCTATTTTAACCATTTCCTGGCTGGAAGAATTTATTTTTTCCTTTTTCCCACTCAGTTCTAGTTCTCGTTTTTTTTTTTTTTTTTTTTCCTCTTCTTTTTGCTTGCTGAGTTTTTTGCTGAGGCTGGTTCCTGGCAGGACTCCGCTCAGCATATTGCCCCATTGGTGAACTGTTTTCTATTTTCACCTCGGACTCAGGATTTCCCTGGATGTTCCCTTGTTTAAATGTTTGGATTTTGTATGTTTGTTTTTCCCTTCTCCCCCTTCCCTCCCTCTCCCCCCTCCTTTCCCTCTCCCCCCCCCCCCCCCCCTCGTCGCAAATGGAGTTTGCGAGGTATCCCACGACATGTTTATGCTTTTTTTGTGGGTAATGGGTTTGCATATCTTCTTCAGCAAATTGTGTAACATATTACAATGAGTGTTTCTTTATATTCTATTAATGTTAACGGCCTCAACTCCCCTGGTAAGAGATCGATTGTCTGGCGTCAGCTCGCTAAATCCAAACACGATATTATATGCTTACAGGAGACTCATTTACTAGAACGGGACAATATAAGAATGTATTCGAATCTATACCCCCACCAATTTTTTGCGAATGGGAAGACCAAAAAGGCTGGGGTGGCAATTTTTTTTAGCAAGGCTAACTCTTTCCAGCTAATTAGTTCTACAGCCGACCCTGCGGGCAGATACATTATAATTTTATGTTTAATCAACAATACCCCTTACACCATTGCCTCTGTGTATGGCCCAAATTTTGGTCAGGTTAAATTTCTAAATAATTTATTTCAAATCTTAGGTAATTATCAGCATGGTCATAAATTAGTTGCCGGAGACTTCAACATTCCAGTATCCAAGAATCTAGACTATTCGTCGGCTGCTGTGGCCAGGGGTGATGCGGCCCAGCTGATTAGCTCCTACAATTTACACGATATCTGGAGATATCTCCATTGTAATGAGAGAGACTACACATTTTGGTCCCCTCGTCACGGTTCTTACAGTAGAATTGATTATATTTTAGTAGATGATGTCGCTCTCCCCCACTGCATGTCTGCAAATATAGGTAATATCACTTGGTCTGATCATGCTCCTGTGTCAGTCTCCCTAGAAGACCCTCTTGCAATCAGACCCCCTTCACACTGGCGCCTTAATGACCACCTTCTCTCTGAGCAAGCGAACTTTACACTAATTGAAAACTCTTTGCAGGAATTCTTTGCCTTTAATGACTCGGCGGATGTGCGTGAGGACTCCCTCTGGTTCGCTCACAAGGCAGTGGCTCGTGGCCTTTTCATTAAGATAGCTGCGACAGCTAAACGCAAGTATAACTTAAATCTTCAATCTGCCTTGGCTGAAGTGGCCCGGCTGGAGTCTTGCCACAAAGCCTGCCCCTCCCCTCAATTATTTTCCAATCTTTCTGATGCACGCCTGCGCCTTCGCCAGCTCCTCCTCCATAGAGCAGAAAATTCACTCAGGAAATCGAAAGCCAAATTCTACTCCATGGGTGACAGGGCAGGCACCTTACTAGCTAAACGCGTTAAAAAAAAAGAAGCCCAAACCAAAATTGCTTATCTTCTTAAGTCAGATGGTTCTCGGATTTACAACCCAATTCATATTGCTGAAGAATTTGCCTCATACTACTCCTCATTATATAACCTAGATTCTGACGTAAATACTCCTCAACCTTCTCAGGACTCAATTAACGCTTTTTTGAATAAAGCGAATCTCCCCACTGTTAATCCGGAGCAGTTGTCGCTCCTTAACGGCCCTATAGAAGCAATTGAAATCTCCCAAATAATCAAAGAGGCCAAAAAACGCTCTGCCCCGGGTCCAGACGGCTTTTCCTTCTCATACTACTCTCATTTTCTCACTATCCTCTCTCCTTTTCTCATTTGTTTATTTAACTACTGGCGCTCTATGGGTACTATTGAGAGAGAGGGTCTGGAGGCTTGTATTTCGACACTTCCTAAACCTGGGAAACCTATGACCTCTCCTGGCTATTTTCGTCCCATCGCCCTTTTAAATTGCGATGTAAAAATATATGCTAAGGTCTGGGCCAATAGGTTATTATCGGTGCTCCCATCCTTGGTTCACTCAGACCAGGTTGGGTTTGTCCCGGGTAGGCAAACTAGAGATGGTACGAGACGCTTGATCGACCTGCTGGATGTGGTGGAGAGGCGGAGCCTCCCCAGTGTGTTCCTATCTCTCGACGCGGAAAAGGCGTTCGATCGGGTGCACTGGGGCTATATAGCATCTACATTGCACAAATTTGGTCTTACTGGCCAGATTTTTTCAGCTATTATGGCTTTGTATTCCAATCCTTGTGCCTCAGTTCGCTCAGCCGGCTTTAAATCCCGTATATTTTCTATTTCAAATGGGACCCGGCAGGGTTGCCCCCTCTCCCCCATCATCTTTGCTTTAGTCATGGAGCCCCTGGCGGCTGCGGTGAGGCAATGCCCTGACATTAGGGGGGTAATGGTGGGAAGTCAGGAACACAAAATTGGCCTCTACGCCGACGATGTGGTGTTGTCTTGCTCTGCTCCTCTACAGTCACTATCTGCAGTGTCTTCCATTCTTACCCAATTTGCTGAAGCCTCCTATTATAAGCTAAATCTGTCCAAGTCCACAATTTTTCCCCTATTTATCTCTTCCTCTCTCCAACTTCAAATCCAAAATATTTACCCTTTTATATGGTCTCCGCTCGGATTCACTTATCTAGGTATTCAAATTACCCATATTAAAAACATTGTTCGCCTTAACTGTGATTCAACCCTCCATGAAATTAAAAAAGAAATTGACCAGCTTGCCTGCTCTCATCTATCCTGGATGGCTAGGATACAAACGTCTAAGATGTTAATTCTCCCTAAACTTATATATCTTTTTAGATGCCTCCCCTTCGCTATCCCCTCTAAGTACCTCTCTGCTTTTCAAGCAATTATTGACCGTTTTATTTGGAATAACAAGCCACATAGAATAAAACGCTCTCTAATGTCTCTCCCATATGCCAGGGGAGGTCTTGGTGCCCCTAATATCCACCTTTACCACAAAGCTGCTCTCCTAGACCCCCTTAAGATTTGGTGGGAGGGGAACTCCTCCCTCCAGTGGTTCCATATTGAGTCGTGCTTTGCCCCTAGGGGTTCCCTCAAACTTTTGCTGGAGATCTGTTTGCTCCAGCCGCCCAGTCGGAGCTCCCCTCTTAAAACAATTTGCTCCGCTACTAAGGTCTGGACAAGTCTCTGCCCTACTTACCTCCCTTTTATATTTGACTACGTCTCTATTCAAGCATTAGAATACGCAATAGATGGTTTGTCTCTCTCTGCCTGGGGGGACTGCGGAATACACCGAGTGAATGATCTCTATAATGAGTCGGGCCTGAGATCATTTGCGGACCTCACTGCTCGCTATAACTTGCCTCCTGGGGCTTTTTTTCAGTATTTCCAAATTCGTAGCCTCCTTAAACATTGTAACTCCTTCGGTGTGGCCGTGTCCCCCCTGGGTATGGAGACCCCAATCCACAGATTTTTCAGACCAAACACATGGATTGATCATGGCATTTCCATCATTTATAAATCCCTCCTCTCCCATGATTTCTCTGAGAGACTCCCATTTATGTCCACTTGGGAGGGTGCCCTTGCATTCGAGGCTTCCCCGGAGGATTGGAGCATGGCTATGCTGCATCCTTCCAAATTCTCTTCGTGTCTTGGTCACCTCGAACAAAGCAAAAAAATTCAGCTCCTATGGTACTTCACTCCTGTTAAATTAGCTAAATTTTATCCCTCCTCTTCCCCATTATGCTGGAAAAATTGTGGTGTTTCTGGTTCGCTGGCTCATGTATGGTGGAGTTGCCCTAGTGTGCAAATATTTTGGCGTCAGGTTGAAGCGATTCTTTCAGAGGTGACCCATCTTCCTATCAACCTAACTGGCCCTTTAGCAATATTGGGTATATCTCTCTTGGACTTCCCATCTTCCCTTCAACCCATTATTTCTAATATTCTTGTGGCGGCCCGACAATGTATTGCAAAGCATTGGAAATCTTCTAATATTCCCTCCAGACCTGAATTGATATCCAAAATTAATCTGCACTTTAGTTATGAGTCGATTACTGCGGACTGTCTTGCAAAAAAGAATAAGGTCCTTACGTGGTGGGACCCTTGGGTCTCCTCACCCTTTATTTCCTCGCCTGACCACCATCCCCCTTCTTCTGCCAGCTGACTCAATTTTGTGATATCATAGCTATGTATGCGCCCATGTATTGTAATTTTTTTTTTTGTTTCATTCTTGATCGTGGATATTTACATCTATGTCTGCCTCTTCCCCTCCCCCTCCCTCCCCCTTTTTCCTTCACTGATCTGCGGCGAGCGAGCCTCTCTGGGACTAAGTCCTTGTTTACTCACACTGAGCATGCCCAGGGCAGGGTCTCCCATTGGAGGTCGAGGGCCACATGTTCGGTCACATGCTCAGGTGCTGCAGTACATTCCATTGGTCCTTCTGGAAGGTCCTGAAAGGGCAAAACATGCTCAGGTACTGCAGCACTTTCCATTGGTCCTTCTGGAAGGTCCTGAAAGGGCAAAAACTTCAGTAGCAGCTTCCTGTGCTGCAACTATATAAACTGCGCATGACCGCACGGCCATGCGCTAGTATCGTCTGTTGCTATATGCTTTGCGCCAATGTGGTCATGTGTTTGTATGTGTTCAGGGACCCGGCTGAAATAAGCCCCTAGAATGCTGGCACCTCCGGCGAGGAGATTGTGTATAAGTGTGTTCAGGGACCCGGCTGAAATAAGCCCCTAGAATGCTGGCTCCTCCGGCGAGGAGATTGAGTATGCATGCATGACCACTCACTGCTCACATCTTGGTAGTTGGCCTGTGCCTCTGTGAAAGTCTAACAGGGCACAGAGCTCACCTCTCGCGGTTACTCTGTGAAGCTAACAGAGTTAGTATATACCGCCATATAGAGCCGCCATTATTTAGCAGCAGGTACTTTCCTGCACGGTGGATACCGGGTTGCAAACGCACCAATTCCTTTTTATAAACAATATATTTGGTGCGTTCCGCCAACCCTAACAGTATACTAGCGCCAGGATCTGGCTAAGTAATGGCGGATGAACAGCGATTGCAGGGGTACATCCAGCTGCTGGAGGGCCGGTTGGCGTCTCTTGAGCGTGCAACCTCGGCGGTGGATGTTACCGCAATAGCTGTTCAGGCTGCTAGCGTGGCTGCAGCAGCTTTACCCACTGCCACCTCTGTTCCGACCCTATCTCACCTCCCTTTGCCTGAGAGATACTCAGGGGACAGTAAGTCCTGTATGGGTTTCGTGAGCCAATGTGGTATACACCTCGAGCTTCTGGCTGCACGTTTCCCTACTGAGCGGGCAAAGGTGGGATTCATAATCTCTCTACTGTCGGACAGAGCGTTGGAGTGGGCTACGCCGCTGTGGGAGCGCAACGATCATGTGGTGCGGAGTGTTCCTAGGTTTCTGGACACTCTGAAACAGGTCTTTTTAGGACCTCAAGTCACCCATGATACAGCGCGCCAACTGCTGGCTTTGACTCAGGGTTCAACCATGGTCAGCCATTTTGCTGTTCAATTCCGGACATTAGCGTCTGAGTTGGAATGGCCAGATAAAACCCTCATTCCCGTATTTTGGAGGGGGCTGGCTGACCATGTGAAGGACGCTTTGGCCACTAGGGAGATTCCCGCCACACTGGAGGAGCTCATAGCCGTATCTACTCGCATAGACCTTCGTTTTCACGAGCGAAGGTTGGAGCTAGCCCAGTGTAGGCAGAGGTTTCGGCTGGCTCCCACCTTCGCCAAACCTTTGGAATCTCCAGTCCAGGCGTCCGAGTCACATGAGGCCTTAGAGGTGACACGAGCGGGATCCAAGTCTCAGTCCGCCCGTGCACATAAGGTCCATCATGTTTGCCAGCAGTTGGGACATCTTGCCTCCAAGGGTCCTCAGCGGTCGGGGAAACGTCAGCGTCTAGTGGCAGTTGGAGGAGGTACACTAGACACGGCGACGTTTGCCTCAAAGTTGTCCTTCAAGGGGACAATTACCATAGGCCCATCCACTCTTATGGTCGACCTATGCGTGGATTCTGGGGCAGAGGGTAACTTTATGTCTTCCGCTTTTGCCCAGCGTCACGCAATACCCTTGGTGATGCTCGCCAAGCCAGTAACCGTTCGAGTGGTAAACGGGTCAACACTACCTTCACAGATTACCCACCAAACCATTCCTTTCACGCTATCTGTGTCTCCATCACATCAGGAGATAATCTCCCTATTAGTCATTCCTGAGGGAATTGATGAGGTCCTGTTGGGGATACCATGGCTTCGCTACCATTCTCCTCATATTGAGTGGTCCTCTGGGAGAATTTTGGGATGGAGTAAATCCTGCGAGGGTAGATGTCAGAGGGAGTGCGTTCAGGTTGCTACTACACAGGTACCCGCAGATCTTTCCTCTCTCCCCAAGCACTATTGGCCCTATGCAGACGTGTTCTCCAAAAGAGCTGCGGAGACCCTTCCGCCTCACCGCCCCTATGACTGTCCTATTGACCTCTTGCCTGGTGCTGAGCCTCCCCGGGGTCGAGTCTATCCGTTATCCCTCCCGGAGACGGAGGCAATGTCCCAGTACATCCAAGAGAATCTGGCAAGAGGATTCATTAGGAAGTCAGTGTCACCGGCAGGGGCTGGGTTCTTCTTCGTACAGAAGAAGACTGGAGACTTACATCCATGCATAGACTACAGGGGTCTTAACGCCATCACCGTTAAGAACATGTACCCATTACCCCTAATATCTGAGCTTTTTGATAGGCTACGGGGAGCAAGGGTATTTACAAAGTTAGATCTGCGGGGTGCTTACAACCTGATTCGCATCCGTGAGGGGGATGAATGGAAGACGGCTTTTAACACCAGGGATGGGCACTATGAATATCTGGTGATGCCCTTCGGGCTCTGTAATGCCCCAGCCGTTTTCCAAGACTTTGTGAACGACATCTTCCGAGATATGCTCACCACCTCGGTCGTAGTCTATCTGGATGATATTCTCATCTACTCTCCAGATATTGACTCCCATCGGAGAGATGTTCGCAAAGTCTTCGACCTCTTACGGGCAAACTCCCTCTACGCCAAGTTGGAGAAGTGTGTGTTTGAGCAGGAGTCCTTGCCTTTCCTTGGTTATATCATCTCTGCCCAGGGTTTGGCTATGGATCCTGCTAAGCTACAGGCTGTAATGGACTGGCAGGAACCCCATTCTCTTAAAGCGGTGCAGCGCTTTATGGGGTTCATTAACTACTATCGTCAGTTCATTCCACACTTCTCAACTTTGGTAGCTCCCTTGGTTGCCCTCACCAAGAAGGGAGCAAATCCCAAGTTGTGGTCAGAGGAGGTCTCCAAGGCCTTTCTCTCGATTAAGTCACACTTCGCTAGCGCTCCCATCCTACATCGCCCCGATGTAGATAAACCATTTATCTTGGAGGTGGATGCCTCATCCGTTGGTGCTGGAGCAGTCCTTTTCCAAAAGGATGCTCAAGGTCGGAAGCATCCTTACTTCTTCTTCTCCAAGACCTTCACACCAGCGGAGAGGAATTATTCCATCGGGGACAGGGAGTTGCTAGCCATGAAGTTGGCTTTTTCAGAGTGGAGACACCTCTTGGAGGGAGCTCGCTTTCCCTTCCAAGTCTTCACTGACCACAAGAACTTGGTGTATATACAGACGGCCCAGCGGCTGAATTCTCGCCAGGCTAGATGGTCCCTGTTCTTCTCCCGGTTCCATTTTACTCTCCATTTTCTCTCCGGGGAGAAGAAGGTTCGTGCCGACGCTCTCTCCCGCTCCGTAGTGTCATCGGAGGAGGAGGAGGAGGAGCCTCGGCTTATTGTCCCTTCTGAGAGCCTGAGAACTGTAGCTCCGGTTTCGCTAGAGTCTGTGCCCCCGGGCAAGACTTTCGTGCCAGCTAACTTGCGACCGGAGGTTCTCTCTTGGGCTCACTCCTCCAGAGTGGGTGGGCATTTTGGGACCAAGAGGACATCTGAGCTTTTGGCGAGAACATACTGGTGGCCGCATATGGCCCGAGATGTCAGGGACTATATTCAGGCGTGCGTTTCTTGCGCCCAGAATCGGTCTCCTCGGCAACGGCCTGCTGGGTTGCTTTACCCTCTACCGGTGGCAGACAGGCCCTGGGAGATGGTCGGGATGGACTTTGTGGTGGGTCTACCCAAGTCACGTGGCTGCTCCATTATTTGGGTTGTCACCGACCATTTCTCCAAGATGGTGCATTTGGTGCCGCTTCCTCGGTTACCCTCAGCACGGGCCTTTGCGGTGTTGTTCATTAAACACATTTTCCGTTTGCATGGTATGCCTGATAAGATTGTCAGCGATCGGGGTCCCCAGTTCGCATCTCGGTTTTGGAGAGAGCTCTGCCGTTTACTCAGCATAGAGTTAAACCTCTCCTCTGCATACCATCCCGAGACGAATGGGTTGGTGGAGAGAACCAACCAGACTCTGGTGACATATTTGCGACATTTCGTCTCTGCTAGGCAGGATGACTGGGCATCTTTGCTACCTTGGGCGGAATTTGCCCTGAACAACGCCGTAGCCGATTCCACTGGTCAAACTCCTTTTCTCCTTAATTACGGCCAGCATCCGCGTGTCCCTGTGCCCATGCCCGTGTCATCCACCGATTCTAGGGTGGCAGACTGGGCGGTGGAGGCACGTGACATCTGGGACCGCACACAGGATGCCATCCGGGCCTCCAAGGAGAGAATGAGGGTTTCGGCTGATACACACCGGCGCCCCGCTCCGGTCTTTGCTCCTGGCGACTTAGTGTGGCTCTCCGCCCGTAACATCAGGCTGCAAGTTGAGTCCACTAAGTTTGCTCCTCGCTACATTGGCCCGTTTAAGGTTCTGGAACAGGTCAACCCTGTGGTCTACCGTTTGGCTATTCCTCCACGCCTTGGTATCACCGATACTTTCCACGTTTCCCTCTTAAAGCCCGTTCATTTGTCCCGGTTTTCCGAGTCATCTGCTGGGACATCGGGTTCATCCACGGATGAGTTTGAGGTGAATGCTATCGTGGGGTGCAAGGTGGTACGTGGCAAGAAATTTTATCTGGTGGACTGGAAGGGTCACGGCCCAGAGGATAGAACCTGGGAGCCTGTGGAGCACATTCGGGCTCCGCTGCTTATCGCAGCTTTTGAGCGTAGTGAGGCTCAAGGAGGGGGGGGCCCTAGGAGGGGGGGTAATGTTAGGAGTCGAGTTTCCTCTGCTGCACAGGGGGAATCTCGATCCTTGTCTGCTGCGGTCTCCCATTCGGTATCGGCCGCAGTGGGCTCTGCTCAGCGGAGACGTCGCTCCCAGCGTCTCGCTGGGGCTGATTCGGTGCATAGGGTCACTACTGCCTTTTCTGGCTTTCCTATGGTACCCTGCACTGATCTGCGGCGAGCGAGCCTCTCTGGGACTAAGTCCTTGTTTACTCACACTGAGCATGCCCAGGGCAGGGTCTCCCATTGGAGGTCGAGGGCCACATGTTCGGTCACATGCTCAGGTGCTGCAGTACTTTCCATTGGTCCTTCTGGAAGGTCCTGAAAGGGCAAAAACTTCAGTAGCAGCTTCCTGTGCTGCAACTATATAAACTGCGCATGACCGCACGGCCATGCGCTAGTATCGTCTGTTGCTATATGCTTTGCGCCAATGTGGTCATGTGTTTGTATGTGTTCAGGGACCCGGCTGAAATAAGCCCCTAGAATGCTGGCACCTCCGGCGAGGAGATTGTGTATAAGTGTGTTCAGGGACCCGGCTGAAATAAGCCCCTAGAATGCTGGCTCCTCCGGCGAGGAGATTGAGTATGCATGCATGACCACTCACTGCTCACATCTGGGTAGTTGGCCTGTGCCTCTGTGAAAGTCTAACAGGGCACAGAGCTCACCTCTCGCGGTTACTCTGTGAAGCTAACAGAGTTAGTATATACCGCCATATAGAGCCGCCATTATTTAGCAGCAGGTACTTTCCTGCACGGTGGATCCCGGGTTGCGAACGCACCAATTCCTTTTTATAAACAATATATTTGGTGCGTTCCGCCAACCCTAACACTAAGATTGACCTTCGGGGGGCTTATAATCTTGTTCATATTAAACAGGGTGATGAATGGAAAACTGCGTTTAACACGCCCGAAGGCCATTTTGAATACCTTGTGATGCCATTCGGACTCTCTAATGCTCCATCTGTTTTTCAGTCCTTCATGCATGATATCTTCCGGGATTATCTTGATCAATTCTTGATTGTATATTTGGACGATATTTTGATTTTTTCCGATGATTGGGAGTCTCATGTGCAGCTGGTCAGGATGGTATTTCAGATCCTTCGTGACAATGCCTTGTTTGTGAAAGGGTCTAAGTGTCTTTTTGGGGTGCAGAAGGTTTCCTTTTTGGGCTTTATTTTTTCTTCCTCGTCTATAGAGATGGATCCGGTTAAGGTACAGGCCATTCATGATTGGATTCAGCCCACATCCGTGAAGAGCCTTCAGAAATGTTTGGGTTTTGCTAATTTTTATCGCCGTTTCATTGCTAATTTTTCCAGCATGGTTAATCCCTTGACTGAATTGACGAAGCAGGGCGCTGATGTGGCGAATTGGTCCCCTGCGGCTGTCTCTGCCTTTCAGGAACTTAAACGTCGTTTTACTTCTGCTCCAGTGTTGCGTCAACCGGATGTTTCTCTTCCGTTTCAGGTTGAGGTTGACGCTTCTGAGATTGGGGCAGGGGCTGTTTTGTCTCAGAGGGATCCTGTTGGTTCATTAATGAAACCGTGTGCCTTCTTTTCCCGTAAGTTTTCGCCTGCTGAACGCAATTATGATGTCGGCAATCGGGAGTTGTTGGCTATGAAGTGGGCGTTTGAGGAGTGGCGACATTGGCTTGAGGGAGCTAAGCACCGTATTGTGATCTTGACCGATCATAAGAATCTGATTTACCTCGAGTCTGCCAAACGGTTGAATCCTAGACAGGCTCGATGGTCCTTGTTTTTTTCTCGTTTTGATTTCGTGGTCTCGTACCTTCCGGGTTCTAAGAATATTAAGGCTGATGCCCTCTCTAGGAGTTTTTTGCCTGATTCTCCTGAGGTCTTAGAGCCGGTCGTTATTCTGAAAGAAGGGGTGGTCCTTTGTGCCATTTCCCCTGATTTACGACGGGTTCTTCAGGAATTTCAGGCTGACAAACCTGACCGCTGTCCTGTGGGGAAACTGTTTGTTCCTGACAGATGGACTAGTAGAGTGATTTCTGAGGTTCACTGTTCCGCGTTGGCTGGTCATCCTGGCATTTTTGGTACCAGAGATTTGGTTGGTAGGTCCTTTTGGTGGCCTTCATTGTCGCGTGATGTGCGTTCTTTTGTGCAGTCCTGTGGGACCTGTGCGTGGGCCAAGCCTTGTTGCTCCCGTGCTAGTGGGTTGCTTTTGCCATTGCCGGTCCCTGAGAGGCCCTGGACGCATATTTCTATGGATTTTATTTCCGATCTTCCTGTTTCCCAGAGGATGTCGGTTATCTGGGTTGTTTGTGACCGATTCTCTAAGATGGTTCATTTGGTGCCTTTGCCTAAATTGCCTTCTTCTTCTGATTTGGTGTCGTTTTTCAGCATGTGGTCCGTTTGCATGGTATCCCGGAGAATATTGTGTCCGACAGAGGTTCCCAGTTTGTTTCTAGGTTTTGGCGGGCTTTTTGTGCCAAGCTGGGCATTGATTTGTCTTTTTCCTCTGCATTTCATCCTCAGACAAACGGCCAGACCGAGCGAACTAATCAGACTTTGGAGACTTATTTGAGATGCTTTGTGTCTGCTGATCAGGATGATTGGGTGGCTTTTTTGCCATTGGCCGAGTTTGCCCTTAATAATCGGGCTAGTTCGGCTACTTTGGTTTCGCCTTTCTTTTGTAATTTTGGTTTTCATCCTCGTTTTTCTTCTGGGCAAGTTGAGCCTTCTGACTGTCCTGGTGTGGATTCTGTGGTTGACAGGTTGCAGCAGATTTGGGCTCATGTGGTGGACAATTTGGTGTTGTCTCAGGAGGAGGCTCAGCGTTTTGCTAACCGTCGTCGTTGTGTTGGTTCCCTGCTTCGGGTTGGGGATCTGGTCTGGTTGTCTTCCCGTCATGTTCCTATGAAGGTTTCTTCTCCTAAGTTTAAGCCTCGGTTTATTGGTCCTTATAGGATTTCTGAGATTATTAATCCGGTGTCTTTTCGACTGGCGCTTCCGGCCTCTTTTGCTATCCATAATGTCTTCCATAGATCTTTGTTGCAGAAATATGTGGAGCCCGTTGTTCCCTCTGTTGATCCTCCGGCCCCTGTGTTGGTTGATGGGGAGTTGGAATATGTTGTTGAGAAGATTTTGGATTCCCGTTTTTCGAGGCGGAAGCTTCAGTACCTTGTCAAATGGAAGGGTTATGGCCAGGAGGATAATTCTTGGGTTTTTGCCTCTGATGTCCATGCTGCTGATTTGGTCCGTGCCTTTCATCTGGCTCATCCTGATCGTCCTGGAGGTCCTGGTGAGGGTTCGGTGACCCCTCCTCAAGGGAAGGGGGTACTGTTGTGAATTCTGCTCTTGGGTTCCCTCCAGTGGTTGTAGGTGGGAATGCAGTTGTCTCTGAGTCACAGTCCTGGCCAGGTGTATCTGCTAATTGCTGTTCTGACTGGGATATTTAAGTGTGCAGGATTCATTAGCCCTTGCCAGTTGTCAATGTTTCTTTGGAAGTATTGGATTTCTGCCTGGCCTCACTTGCTTAGCTGCCAGTTCAACAAAGATAAGTGTCTGTTTCTTTTTCTGGAGCACACTTGCTGTGTGCTTATTTTCAGTGCTGATCTTTTGTTTCTATTTGTCCAGCTTAGACTGTGTCAGTTGTTTTTCTCAGTCTGGTTGGATTCTCTGGAGTTGCAGTTATACTCTCCACATCTTTAGTTAGGTGGTGGAGTTTTGTATTTTCTGCTGTGGATATTTTTGTAGTATTTTTATGCTGACCGCTTAGTATCCTGTCCTGTCCTTTTCTATTTAGCTAGAAGTGGCCTCCACCGCTAAGCCTGTTTTCTGCCTGCGTGTGTCTTTTCCTCTCCAACTCACAGTCAATATTTGTGGGGGGCTGCCTATCCTTTGGGGGTCTACTCTGAGGCAAGATAGTTTTCCTATTTCCATCTTTAGGGGTATTTAGTCCTCCGGCTGTGTCGAGGTGTCTAGGTTTTGTTAGGCACACCCCACGGCTACTTCTAGTTGCAGTGATAAGATCAGGGTTTGCGGTCAGTATAAATTACCACCTACTCCAGTGAAGGTTTTCATGCTGCTCCAAGGCCACCTGATCATAACAGTGGGCTGTGCTGGATACACCACTGTGCGGGCTGTGCTGGATATACCACTGTGCGGGCTGTGCTGGATATACCACTGTGCGGGCTGTGCTGGATATACCACTGTGCGGGCTGTGCTTGATACAGTACCATTGTGCAGGCTGTGCTGGATATACAACTGTGCAGGCTGTGCTGTATATACCACTGTGTGGGCTGTGCTGGATATACCACTGTGCGGGCTGTGCTAGATATACCACTGTGCGGGCTGTGCTGGATATACCACTGTGCGGGCTGTGCTGGACATACCACTGTGCGGGCTGTTCTGGATATACCACTGTGCGGGCTGTTCTGGATATACCACTGTGCGGGCTGTGCTGGACATACCACTGTGCGGGCTGTGCTGTATATACCACTGTGCGGGCTGTGCTGGATATACCACTGTGCGGGCAGTGCTGGATATACAACTGTGTGGGCTGTGCTGGATATACCACTGTGCAGGCTGTGCTGGATATACCACTGTGTAGGCTATGCTCGATATACCACTGTGCGGGCTGTGCTCGATATACTACTGTGCGGGCTGTGCTCTACATACTACTGTGTGGGCTGTGCTGTATATACTACTGTGTGGGCTGTGCTGTATATACGACTGTTTGGGCTGTGCTGTATATACTACTGTGTGGGCTGTGCTGTATACTGCTGTGTGGGCTGTGTTATCTACTATGCGGGCTGTGCTATATACTATGCGGGCTTTGCTATATACTATGGGGAGTATATTATCTTCTATGGGGAGGCCATGTTATGTACTATGTGGCTGTGGTATATTCTGTTGTGGGGGTATATTATATTCTATGGGGGAGGTTGGGTTATATACTATATTATGGGGAGGTGGGCTGTATTATATTCTATGGGGTTACATTATACTCTGTGGGGTGGCTGCATTATACTCTGTGGGATGGATGCATTATACTGTGTGGTTGCCGCATTATATTCTGTAGGGTGGTGGCTACATTATACCATATGTGGGCTGCATTATACTGTATCGAGGACTATGGGGAATACGTTATACTATATGAAGAACTATGGGGTGCATTATACTTTGGGAAGTGAATTGTACTACATGGATGACTATGGCGGTGCATTATACTATATGGAGCACTATGAGGAGAGTATTATGCTATATGGAGGACTATTCGGAGTGTATTATACTATGTGGAGGACTGAGCAGTGTATTTTAATATATGGAGGACTATAGGGAGTGTATTATGCTATATGGAGAACTGTGGGGTGTATTTTACTAAACAAGTAAAATGCTGCATATTCAGATTGTTTTTGCCGGAACAAAAATCATTGTTCTCAGCAGCACATCGCCAGCGTAAACTGTAGATGTGCTGCTGATAACATGATACTGTATGGGGATCGGTTTGTGATCTGTTAGTGATCGTTCTGTCCCATCATTCTTTCTCAGCTGGTGGAAAGAGGCCGGGAAACAAGTGTTGAACAACTTCAGTATTGTCGATCAAACTCATTTAGCGGCCTGAACTCAGTGCATGTAAATACAACCGA
Organism: Ranitomeya imitator; assembly: GCF_032444005.1. Classification (NCBI taxonomy): domain Eukaryota; kingdom Metazoa; phylum Chordata; class Amphibia; order Anura; family Dendrobatidae; genus Ranitomeya; species Ranitomeya imitator. The sequence goes on along the minus strand of NC_091282.1, from coordinate 781,479,121 downwards.
AATGCTCCTGTGTGCTGTGCAATATGTTAGCATTTGGGGCCCCATTTTAAACTTTGCCTAGGGCCCCACTTTGCCTACAACTGGCCCTGCCTACTAGTGTACAAAGATATTATATAGTCACCATGTGACAAGTGGGCCTGTGTAACTTCAAATGCCAGGGCTGAATTTTAGCCCCAGTCCGGCCCTGCGGGGAGGGACAAGGGGCAGGGAATGCATTGGGGGGCAGGATGACGCATGAGAGATGGGGAGCATTGGGGAACCAGGGGAGGAGGGACAAGGCACGTATGGGGGCCCGGAGGAGCGCAATGACCTGAACCTGGGGACCTACAAGGACATGGGGCATGGGAGAGCAGGGATGAAGGGCAGAGCATGGAGGAAATGGGGCTGGTGTCACAGGGGTCCGGGGATGCTGGGGGCCAAGGACGGTGACACACGGGCAGCAGAGACACCTCAATGCCGCCGATCCCGTACACCTCCATGTTTATTCCCGGATCCTAGATGGCTGAGCCGCTGCGGCATCCCCCTCCTGGGCAGCTCGGTCCACGCGCCCCCTGCCAGTTCCGGAGCCACCTGTACCCGATCCCAGCAGTCACCACACGCTCCGCCAATATGGCGGCCGCCATCACCTGTGCAGATGCTGCACTGCCTGGGCCCGGCACACAGCGGGTGAGCTATGAAGTGACGTCATTGTGCACCCGTAGTGTCAGAGGCAGAGGGGAATGATGGGAGAGGGAGCGTCAGCTGACGTTCTCTCCTCCATCATTGCTTTAAACTGTACCGGCGTCATAGATGCCGGTATAGTTCAATGCAGCAGAGTAATGTTCAATCACCGCACACTCTTAACCCCTTAGTGACGGAGCCAATTTGGTACTTAATGACCGAGCCAATTTTTGCAATTCTGACCACTGTCACTTTATGAGGTTATAACTCTGGAGCTTCAACGGATCCCGCTGATTCTGAGATTGTTTTTTCATCACATATTGTACTTCATGTTAGTGGTAACATTTCTTCGATATTACGTGCGATTATTTATGAAAAAAATGGAAATATGGCGAAAATTTTTAAAATTTTGCAATTTTCAAACTTTGTATTTTTATGCCCTTAAATCAGAGACATATGTCACGAAAAATAGTTAATAAATAACATTTCCCACATGTCTACTTTACATCAGCACAATTTTGGAAACAAAATTTTTTTTTGTTAGGGAGTTATAAGGGTTAAAAGTTGACCAGCAATATCTCATTTTTACAACACCATTTTTTTTTTAGGGACCACATCACATTTGAAGTCATTTTGAGGGGTCTATATCAGGGGTCCCCAACTCCAGTCCTCAAGGCCCACCAACATGTCATGTTTTCAGGATTTCCTTAGTCTTGCCCAGGTAATAATTGCATCACCTGTGCAATGCAAAGGAAATCCTGAAAACATGACCTGTTGGTGAGCCTTGAGGACTGGAGTTGGGGACCCCTGGTCTATATGATAGAAAATAACGAAGTGTGACACCATTCTAAAAACTACACTCCTCAAGGTTCTCAAAACCACATTCAAGAAGTTTATTAACCCTTTACGTGCTTCACAGGAACTGAAACAATGTTGAAGGAAAAAATGAACATTTAACTTTTTTTTGCAAACATTTTAATTCAGAACCATTTTTTTTATTTTCACAAGTGTAAAAACAGAAATGTAATTATAAATTTTGTTATGCAATTTCTCCTGAATACGCCAATACCCCATATGTGGGGGTAAACCACTGTTTGGGCGCACCGCAGAACTTGGAAGTGAAGGAGCGCCGTTTGACTTTTTCAATACAGAATTGGCTGGAATTGAGATCGGACGCCATGTCACGTTTAGAGAGCCCCTGATATGCCTAAACAGTGGAAACCCTCCACAAGTGACACCATTTTGTAAACTAGACCCCTTAAGGAACTTATCTAGATGTGTGGTGAGCACTTTGAACCCCCAAGAGTTTTCACAGAAGTTTATAACGTAGAGCCGTGAAAATAAAAAATTGCATTTGTTTACACAAAAATGATCTTTTCGCCCACAAATTCTTATTTTCACAAGGGTAACAGTAGAAATTAGACCACAAAAGTTGTTGTGCGATTTCTCCTGAGTACGTCGATACCCAATATGTGGGGGTAAACCACTGTTTGGGTGCACCGCAGAGCTTGGAAGTGAAGGAGCGCCATTTTACTTTTTCAATGTAGAATTGTCTGGAATTGAGATCGGACGCCATATCGCGTTTGGAGAGCCCCTGATGTGCCTAAACAGTGGAAACCCCCCACAAGTGACACCATTTTGGAAACTAGACCCCTTAAGGAACTTATCTAGATTTGTGGTGAGCACTTTGAACCCCCATGTGCTTCACAGAAGTTTATAACGTTGAGCCGTGAAAATAAAAAAATCGAATTTTTTCTACAAAAATGATCTTTTTGCCCCAAAATTTTTATTTTCACAAGGGTAACAGGAGAAATTAGACCACAAACGTTGTAGTGCAATTTCTCCTGAATACGTCGATACCCAATATGTGGGGGTAAACCACTGTTTGGGCGCACCGCAGAGCTTGGAAGAGGAGGAGTGCCGTTCTACTTTTTCAATGTAGAATTGTCTGGAATTGAGATCGGACGCCATGTCGCGTTTGGAGAGCCCCTGATGTGCCTAAACAGTGGAAGCCCCCCACAACTGACCCCATTTTGGAAACTAGACCCCCCATGGAACTTATCTAGATGTGTGGTGAGAACTTTGAATGCCCAAGTGCTTCACAGAAGTTTAGAATGCAGAGTCGTGAAAATAAAAAATATTTTTTTTTTCCACAAAAAAGATTTTTTAGCCCCCAAGTTTTTATTTTCACAAGGGTAACAAGAGAAATTGGACCCCAAAAGTTGTTGTCCAATTTGTCCTGAGTATGCTGGTACCCCATATGTGGGGGTAAACCACTGTTTGGGCACACGGCAGAGCTCGGAAGGAAGGAGCGCCGTTTTGGAATGCAGACTTTGATAGAATGGTCTGCGGGCGTTATGCTGCGTTTGCAGAGCCCCTGATGTACCTAAACAGTAGAAACCCTCCACAAGTGACCCCATTTTGGAAACTAGACCCCCCAAGGAACTTATCTAGATGTGTGGTGAGAACTTTGAATGCCCAAGTGCTTCACAGAAGTTTAGAATGCAGAGTCGTGAAAATAAAAAATATTTTTTTTTCCACAAAAAAGATATTGTAGCCCCCAAGTGTTTATTTTCACAAGGGTAACAGGAGAAATTGGACTGCAATAGTTGTTGTCCAATTTATCCCGAGTACATTGATGTGCCATATGTGGGGGTAAACCACTGTTTGGGCGCACGGCAGAGCTCGGAAGGGAAGGAGCGCCATTTTGGAATGCAGACTTTGATAGAATGGTCTGTGGGCATTATGTTGCGATTGCAGAGCCCCTGATGTACCTAAACAGTAGTAACCCCCCACAAGTGACCCCATTTTGGAAACTAGACCCCCCAAAGAACTTATCTAGATGTGTGGTGAGAACTTTGAATGCCCAAGTGCTTCACAGAAGTTTAGAATGCAGAGTCGTGAAAATAAAAAAATATTTTTTTTTCCACAAATTTTTTTTTGTAGCCCCAAAGTTTTTATTTTCACAAGGGTAACAGGAGAAATTGGACCCCAAAAGTTGTTGTCCAATTTATCCCGAGTACGTTGATGCCCCATATGTGGGGGTAACCCACTGTTTGGGCGCACGGCAGAGCTCAGAAGGGAGGGAGCACCATTTGACTTTTTGAGCGCAAAATTGGCTGTCGTGTTTGGAGACCCCCTGATGTACCTAAACAGTGGAAACCCCCCAATTCTAGCTCCAACCCTAACCCCAACACACCCCTAACCCTAATCCCAACCCGATCCATAATCCTAATCACTAACCCTAACGATAATCACAACCCTTACCCCAAAACAACCCCAATGTCAACCCTAACCATAACCCTAATCAAAACCCTAAATCCAACACACCCCTAATCCTAATCTCAAACCTAACCCTAATCCCAATATACCCCTAATCACAACCCTAACCTTAACCCTAATCCCAAACCTAACCCTAATCCCAAGCGTAACCCTAATGCCAACCCTAACCCTAATACCAACCCTAATCCAAAACCTAACCCTAATCCCAACTCTAACCCTAAGTTTAGCCCCAACCCTAGCCTTAACTTTAGCCCCAACCCTAACCCTAGCCCTAAGGCTACTTTCACACTTGCGTCGTGTGGCATCCGTCGCAATCCGTCGTTTTGGACAAAAAACGGATCCTGCAAATGTGCCCGCAGGATGCGTTTTTTGCCCATAGACTTGTATTGCCGACGGATCGTGACGGATGGCCACACGTCGCATCCGTCGTGCACTGGATCAGTTGTGTTTTGGCGGACCGTCGGCACAAAAAACTTTCAATGTAACGTTTTTTTGTACATCGCGTCTGCCATTTCTGACCACGCATGCGTGGCCGTAACTCCGCCCCCTCCTCCCCAGGACATAGATTGGGCAGCGGATGCATTGAAAAACTACATCAGCTGCCCACGTTGTGCACAATTTTCACAACGTGCGTCGGTATGTCGGGCCGACGCATTGCGACGGCCCCGTACCGACGTAAGTGTGAAAGAAGCCTAACCCTAAATTTAGCCCCAACCCTAACCCTAAATTTAGCCCCAACCCTAACCCTAAATTTAGCCCTAACCCTAACCCTAAATTTAGCCCAACTCTAACCCTAAATTTAGCCCTAACCCTACCCCTAACCCTAACCCTAGCCCTAACCCTAATTTTAGCCCCAACTGCTCTTCTCCTGCCGGCCGGCAGATAGCGACAGATGGCGGGCGCACTGCGCATGCGCCCGCCATTTTCTTTTGCCAAGAAGATGCCGGCGGCCAGGAGGAGCAGCAGGAGGACCCAGGGACACTGGTGAGTATAATAGGGTCCCCGAATCCCCCTATTTCTCTGTCCTCTAATTACACTTTGCTTTTTTTTTCTTTTTTGCGGTCGCCGGTAAACAGTTAATTACCGGCGATCGCAAAACAGGGGTTGGGAAAACCGACCCCGATCATGTTCTTTGGGGTCTCGGCTACCCCCGGCAGCCGAGACCCCAAAGGTTCTCCCGGTGCCGGCCGGCGGGCGCACTGCGCATGCGCCCGCCATTTTGAAGATGGCGGCGCCCATCGGGAGCCACGAGGAGCACCGGGGGAGACAGGTAAGTATTGGGGGGCTACCTGGAACCCCATTTCTCTGATGTGCGATCACATCGGAGGACAGAGAAATTAAAAAGAAATCGTGGTTTTTTTTTGCGATCGCCAGTAAACGGTTAATTACCGGCGATCGCAAATGTGGGGTCGGTAAACCCCCCCCCCCCCCGAATCATGTTCTCTGGGGTCTCGGCTACCCCCGGCAGCCGAGACCCCGGAGAAAATCTGACTCTGGGGGGCGCTATTTACTTTTTCCACAGCGCCGTTAATTAACGGCATTGTGGTTTAAGTACCCTTAGCGGCCGCCGTTAAAAGGCGTATCGGCGGTCGTTAAGGGGTTAATAGATGCTTGTGAAGACTTTATTATACAGATTTGGATGCAGCGATAACACAATTCATGAATAAGGAATTGGTGCAGGGATCCACACCTGTATAATAAATAATAAAGTCTTCACCAGCACCTCGGATCTCAGCAAGAGTGCTCGCCACACTACCTGTCTAGTTCAATGCCGCGGTGGTGGGGGGAGTCGGCTCTGGTGGCAGGCGGGCCCCCCTGACCCACGGGCCCAATAGCGACTGCGTGATGTGCCACTATTAGTGGCACGCCACTGGCTGGGGGCTCCTGGGGAAGCAGGGGCCCTAGGCAGCTGCCTGGTCTGCCTGCTGCTAACGCCGGCCCTGGCGATGTTTTCTCACATAGCACTCGTCCGTATTCTACAGTAGTATGACTCCGGCCTAATGTGTGAAGTCTCTTGCTTCCAAACCACATGCTGTTATCTCCTCCTGCCAAAAGATGGCGATACCTCCCTGTCCAGTAATATCTGCTACACATCAAAACATGCCAGAAGCAGGAGCACAGGTTTACCCTTAGTGACCCTGTAGTTAAAAGGTTTATATTTAACTAAAGTTTTATCCCTGCACAATAATGCGTTTAGTCATAGACTAAATAGAGGAAATTGACCATAAGGGTACTATTTTTTTAAGTTTTACAACAAACCAAATAGCAGTGCAAACTTACACGTTCAGTGTTTTGATACAGGAAAGATATACAGTGGGGCAAAATAGTATTTAGTCAGTCAGCAATAGTGCAAGTTCCACCACTTTAAAAGATGAGAGGCGTCTGTAATTTACATCATAGGTAGACCTCAACTATGGGAGACAAACTGAGAAAAAAAAATCCAGAAAATCACATTGTCCGTTTTTTTAACATTTTATTTGCATATTATGGTGGAAAATAAGTATTTGGTCAGAAACAAAATTTCATCTCAATACTTTGTAATATATCCTTTGTTGGCAATGACAGAGGTCAAACGTTTTCTGTAAGTCTTCACAAGGTTGCCACACACTGTTGTTGGTATGTTGGCCCATTCCTCCATGCAGATCTCCTCTAGAGCAGTGATGTTTTTGGCTTTTCGCTTGGCAACACGGACTTTCAACTCCCTCAAAAGGTTTTCTATAGGGTTGAGATCTGGAGACTGGCTAGGCCACTCCAGGACCTTGAAATGCTTCTTACGAAGCCACTCCTTCGTTGCCCTGGCGGTGTGCTTTGGATCATTGTCATGTTGAAAGACCCAGCCATGTTTCATCTTCAATGCCCTTGCTGATGGAAGGAGGTTTGCACTCAAAATCTCACGATACATGGCCCCATTCATTCTTTCATGTACCCGGATCAGTTGTCCTGGCCCCTTTGCAGAGAAACAGCCCCAAAGCATGATGTTTCCACCACCATGCTTTACAGTAGGTATGGTGTTTGATGGATGCAACTCAGTATTCTTTTTCCTCCAAACACGACAAGTTGTGTTTCTACCAAACAGTTCCAGTTTGGTTTCATCAGACCATAGGACATTCTCCCAAAACTCCTCTGGATCATCCAAATGCTCTCTAGCAAACTTCAGACGGGCCCGGACATGTACTGGCTTAAGCAGTGGGACACGTCTGGCACTGCAGGATCTGAGTCCATGGTGGCGTAGTGTGTTACTTATGGTAGGCCTTGTTACATTGGTCCCAGCTCTCTGCAGTTCATTCACTAGGTCCCCCCGCGTGGTTCTGGGATTTTTGCTCACCGTTCTTGTGATCATTCTGACCCCACGGGGTGGGATTTTGCGTGGAGCCCCAGATCGAAGGAGATTATCAGTGGTCTTGTATGTCTTCCATTTTCTAATTATTGCTCCCACTGTTGATTTCTTCACTCCAAGCTGGTTGGCTATTGCAGATTCAGTCTTCCCAGCCTGGTGCAGGGCTACAATTTTGTTTCTGGTGTCCTTTGACAGCTCTTTGGTCTTCACCATAGTGGAGTTTGGAGTCAGACTGTTTGAGGGTGTGCACAGGTGTCTTTTTATACTGATAACAAGTTTAAACAGGTGCCATTACTACAGGTAATGAGTGGAGGAAAGAGGAGACTCTTAAAGAAGAAGTTACAGGTCTGTGAGAGCCAGAAATCTTGATTGTTTGTTTCTGACCAAATACGGTACTTATTTTCCACCATAATATGCAAATAAAATGTTAAAAAAACAGACAATGTGATTTTCTGGATTTTTTTTTCTCAGTTTGTCTCCCATAGTTGAGGTCTACCTATGATGTAAATTACAGACGCCTCTCATCTTTTTAAGTGGTGGAACTTGCACTATTGCTGACTGACTAAATACTTTTTTGCCCCACTGTATATCTTGGTACCGTGTTAGCCAGTGGATAGAAAAATATTCAGAATTGAGAGTCCTCAGTGGTTGATACCTTTTAATGGCTAACTGAAAAGATGGTAACAAATTGCAAGTGTTCGAGACTACTCAAGGCTCTTCATCAGGCATAGACTAAAAGAAATTCTGAAGAATCACATATTTATGCACAACACAGCACAGATCAATGCCATAGACAAGACAGGTGACGTGAAGCAGAATTACCATTATGTGAGTGATAAACAGTTATGTCCATAAATATTAGGACAGTTCATAGATAAGGAGTGTCAATGTTTTATTGTCCTCTGATTGGGGTCTGGTTCTGTTATGATGACCCCACATGGTCTGAGAAGCAAATTCCTTGTGGGCGTGCGCTAGCGATGCGTTCGCCATTACAGGCAATGGCGGCGTTAACGGACAACGTTACACCACGTTATGCTGCGGTGTAACGTAAAGACACAAAAGAGAATAGTAAAACCAAAAACACTCAGTTTGAAAAAATGTTGCAGTAATCCGCAAGTGCTAGTAAAAGATGTAAAAAACATGACATAGGGTATACGTGAGTTCCGTGACCTGGAAAAAATTACCCCAACCCCCTTAAACAGATCTCTTAACAATCTAAAGAATAAACTTCTAACGTACTCAAAACAGCAGACGGAAAAATATGTTGGATTTAATTGGCCACAGCAGCCATTTTATTAAATAAAAGATAACAGAACTTTTATGACAACCCAGAATAGGAGGGGCGGTCCTCGAAGCCCCAAAGTTATAAAAAACTCAGTATCCCAAAAACTCCACAATGTTCAGCCCAGGATGAGTCTTACCCCCAGCCGTAAAGCACCAGCTCAGGGATAGATAACAACCAATCCTGGTCCACCGAACCCACCCCCATGCCAGGGGTCCATAAATCCACCTCACGCGGAATAACCGTACCGCGCCTTGTTAAATTCTCTCATGGGGTGTCCAGGACCTCTCAAGATCCCCACCCCATTGAACCACGATTTACCATTTCCACCGACTTCGAGGACCTCCACCCCCGCCAACTGCCGTGACAATACCCTGACAGCATTCACATAACAAAATAAATACATTTAGACGCCTCTTAAAACAATACTCCAAAAGCCCACATATGCCGACTTCACCCCCCCCCCATTACCCTAACCAAAAAAGGGAGGGTGGGCGGGAGATTCCTCACTTGTCACGCAGGCACCTAAAATGGATGCCTGCGTGAGGAGCGTGCCCCTTTTTATGTGCCCCCTCCCCACAGTCCCCTAGTTCCACCCCTTATTTTCAAAAAATGCCCCTAAAGCCACCCCTCAAGTTCCCAGTTAACCCCTTACCACCGTATCCCTTCTAACTGCTCCAGCTCCCCAGGTCCCACGTAACCCCGTCATGGCGGCCTCCCTTTACGTGCCGTGGGCCCCCAGTACGGCCTTTCTTGACATAGGGTATACATGCGTTCCGTGACCTGGAAAAAATTACCCCAACCCCCTTAAACAGATCTCTTAACAATCTAAAGAATAAACTTCTAACGTACTCAAAACAGCAGACGGAGACATATGTTGGATTTAATTGGCCACAGCAGCCATTTTATTAAATAAAAGATAACAGAACTTTTATGACAACCCAGAATAGGAGGGGCGGTCCTCGAAGCCCCAAAGTTATAAAAAACTCAGTATCCCAAAAACTCCACAATGTTCAGCCCAGGATGAGTCTTACCCCCAGCCGTAAAGCACCAGCTCAGGGATAGATAACAACCAATCCTGGTCCACCGAACCCACCCCCATGCCAGGGGTCCATAAATCCACCTCACGCGGAATAACCGTACCGCGCCTTGTTAAATTCTCTCATGGGGTGTCCAGGACCTCTCAAGATCCCCACCCCATTGAACCACGATTTACCATTTCCACCGACTTCGAGGACCTCCACCCCCGCCACGAACACGAATGGCCTGACACCTTAGCCATTCATGTCCCTCCACACCTTCAAGCTTAATTCAATGCCACTACGGATAGCCAAACACCACATATCATTACCCACCGCGTTCAGGTGCACGCCATCAGCTCTCCAGTAAGCTCCTTGACCCGATTCCAAGTCCACATGTCTCACGGCCAACGCGCCATTCCTCACCATAAACCGAGATATGGCCCTGTTTATTTTAATCCGGGCCCTGTTCACCCCCTCGTGTGATCTAGCACCTCTCCATCTTTTACGGGGAATGATGTCGGACCACACCAACAACACTTTTGGAAACATGACCCAGAACCTCAGGATATCGAATTTGATATCCTTAATCAGCTCCCTACAAGACCGTTTAGCCAAATCATTCCCCCCTAAATGTATCACCACGATCTCCGGCACTCTATCCAGTCTAACAAAACGATGAAATTCAGGTAACCATTCCTTCCACACCATCCCCCTTTTACCGATCCATCGTAAAGTCACTGTCTCTCGAGAAAGACCCAACTGACGACCGTCCGGACGAACCGCAGCACGCAACGCAGCCCATACAACATACGAATGCCCCATGATCCAGACGAGCATCGGATCAGGCCCTGCAACACAGAAAGAAAGGCAACAAACAATTAACTTAACACAGCTTCTAACTCACAATAGGTTTGGGCGAACATACGACTGGAATCTTGAAGATTCCCACCTCCCAATTCTCCGAACCACATCCTCACCAAGGCCCCACCTAGCGGCCTCAGTCGCTGCCCCGATCCTGAAGGAGTGACCACTATATTGTGTTGCAGGTAAGCCCGCTGCCGCCAAACATTTCCTAAAAACAGAAATAAACTGAAAACGGGACAAGAAAGACCCATTTTCGTGCACCAAGAATGGCTCGTCTAACACCCCGCCCTTTGCCATGTACTTCTTCACGGATGCCACCGGGCACACCGGGGATCCTTCAACATTGAACAACACCACTTTGCACCCTTTCCCATACACGTCCGTTTTGGAAGCCTTAATAAACACTACCACCTTATTCCCTTCGACATCCACGTTTTCTCTTAACAAAATACCTTTTTTACTAACGGACGGGCTAACCAACTCACCTAACCGAAATGCCCCAAAGAAGGCCAAAGAAAAGGCTGCACGGAACAGAACCACTTCCCATTCGGAAAAACACACCTCTTGCAACTTCCGCTCAATGGCTGAGAGCACCTCATAAGATACGGGTCGGCGACCGTCCGAAGCCTTCCAGCCTTTCTTCCAACCCCGAACAACTTGCCGAACCAAGAAGGATTTCGTTATATCCTTACCCCCCCTCCATTTAAGGTTGAAGGCTAGCCCCGCCAGAAACTTATTCAAACGTGTCACAGACCAACCTGCCTCCCAATGATGACCTAAGAACAACAACAAACCATACTCCTCCTCCATATCCTGGTCCATACTTGACATCCAGGATTCCCACAAGCTCCAAGCCTGATTATAATGAGACCAAGATGAATCCGCGAGCGATTTGGTAAATAACTCTGTTACGGCCCTCGCGGCAGGTTCCACAACTCCACTGGACAATCCCGGCCCGCGCTCTCCGCCTGTGGTGCCAAATCCCGGAAAAGCTGCCACTGAAATTGAGAAAGAGCAACAACTATTGGATCAGGCGCTGACAAGCTAACTTCAGATACAATCCATAAGTTAAACTTAAGACCCAGGAAAACCAAGTGCTGCAAGACCTTCACTACTGCAGGCGTAGCCGCTGACAACGAGTTTACCGCCGTCACCGTTCCAACATGCTCACAATGAAAAGAAATCTTCAAATTCCTCAATTTGTCACCCCACAGGGCCAACGCAACTACCCTGGGGAACAAATGCAACAGTAGCCGGTTGTTTGTTAACCCCTTCCATTCTTCCGGCCAAGCCGCTGCTGACCAGCTACCATGAAAGAAAAGACCAAAGCCACTCATTTCAACGACATGCACCAAAATGCCCAAGGAGGTAGCATCTGCCACCGGCTGAATCCACAGAGATCTGCCATTGTACTCGTCCAGAAAATCCGCCCACATCTTCAAATCGTCCCGAAACTCTTTCTTTATCCTGATGAAATGCAAAGGGGACTTTACCCCTACTGTTGCCAAGGATAGGCGGCGGCAGAACGCTCGACCCATCGGCATGATCCTACATGCAAAGTTCAGTTTCCCTAACAACGATTGCAAACTGCGCAAATTTATCTTCTTCAAACCAATCGTATTAACCACATCTTGGCGCAACGCGGTAACCTTGTCTGCAGGTAGCCTACATTCCATTGCTACCGTGTCGATTTCAATGCCTAGGAAGCTCAACACTGTCACCGGACCAACTGTTTTGTCCTCCGCCAAAGGCACCCCGAAGTTTTTTGTCACACTCTCCATTGTATGCAACAAAATCGAACAATCTGCTGATTCCGCTGGCCCTATAAACAGAAAGTCATCCAGATAGTGCGAACATGAGCGTATCCCAGACACATCTTTCACCACCCATTCTAGGAACGTGCTAAAGGCCTCAAAGTAAGCACATGAAATCGAGCAACCCATGGGAAGACAACGATCAACAAAGAAGCCGCCATCCCAAAACAACCCAATAAATGCAAACTGTCAGGATGAACTGGCAACAAACGAAAGGCCGCTTCGATGTCGGTCTTAGCCAGCTTAGCCCCCTTTCCACATGCTCTAACCCACTCCATCGCTGAATCGAATGATAAGTACGACACCGAACTCAACTCGGGATCAATACCATCATTAACCGAAGATCCCTTCGGAAATGACAGGTGATGGATTAACCTAAATTTATTAGGTTCTTTCTTAGGGACCACGCCAAGAGGTGACACCCTCAGATTTGCAATCGGAGGGGCGACAAACGGGCCTGCCATTCTTCCCAGAGCAACTTCCTTATTCAACTTCTCCGACACGACCTCCGGGAATTGTAACGCCGATTTCAAATTTTTTCTTTTTAAACTAACATCCTGCTCAACATAAGGGATTTTGAAACCCTCCTTAAAACCGTCGCGCAATAAAACTGCAGCTGACCTATCAGGGTATCTACTTAGAAAGGCCTCCATCACGACCCACTGCACCGGAGTCACCCCTTTTGTCAGCTGAATCTCCAACTTTTTGCCTGTTACCCCTGAAACATTTTGAAGCGCTATGCACCCCCCCGCAGGTTGAACACTCGTGCCTATATTTACACTTGCTCCCGAATCTGCATATGCCATCATTGAAGGCAAAACACAGTCCCTTCTGCAAAGCCGCCGAGTGTCCTGACTGCCTTGAACTCCCGGCGCCCCCGTGAAAAGGCTGGCTAGTCTGACCTAAACGGGACGGGACCATAACTCTCATCCACAACGCTATGTCCTTGTGATCCCACCTGATACTTGGCCTAAAAGCCTTACGCTGACGAAACTGTTCGTCATAGCGTAACCAACCCTGTCCCCCATAGGTCCTGTAAGCCTCCCCTATGGCATCTAAGTAACAAAATAATGCCGAGCAATTTTCCGGGGCCTTCTCCCCGATTACGCTAGCCATAATAGCGAAAGCTTGCAGCCAATTTGAAAATGATCTGGGAATCAGCCTATATCTCCGTTTCTCCTCATCTTCTTTTTTAGAGTCCTCCCTTCTAGGTCTATCCAAATTAAATCTCTCTAGGGGTAAAAGAGAAAATATTTCTATGTACTCCCCTTTCCAGATTTTTTCCCTAACCTCTTGTTTTAAATGTGCCCCTAACGGGCCCTCGAAGCAGACATAGACCTCCCCCCTAGCTGCATCGTCTAGTTGCGGTACATCCTCCTTTTCCTTATCCTGCAAAGCTCCCTCACCTGGTGCATCAATTCCTGACCCAGGCCCTGGTGCTGTTCCGTCCTTCTCCCTTGATGAGCTCCCCGTGTCTGCCGCAGGACCCGCACTGCTGGATGTACCCGTAACTTCAGACAACTGTCTAGACCCCTCAAACGACCCCGTATTTCCCAACCAAGCAGCTGATGGCAAAGACCCCCTGCTAAGACCGGACCCCCACAAGCCCGCTAGCTCCCCTAAAACTCTAAGGATTAAACCCATACCCCCGCTAGCAACTCCCGAAGTAATGTCACTATTCCTAGCTTCAGGGGAAACTATGCCTGGCAAATTAAAGATAGGGAAAATGTTCTCACCTAGCTGCCTGGGTGCTGTGAGCCCAGCAGCCGAAGATCCAGCTCCCAGCCGAAGGTGTCCTGCATCCCGACTGGCTTGATCCGCGATGTTGCCCGCCGAACTCCTGGCGGCCGTATCCGTGTCCTGGCGACTCGGTGATGCCGTCGACTGCCCTGGTGCTGCGGAAAGGGAAAAGGCCGAGCCAGCATCCTGCCGCCCGATGGAAGATGTGCGGCTCCTTGCCACGGATACGTCCCCGGCACTGCGTACCGAAGCGACGGAATGTCGCCTGCCGGAATCCGGAAAATTTCCGCCACCACCAGCAGAGGACGCAGATCCAGGAAAGTTCCGGCCATCACCAGCAGAGGGCGCAGATCCAGGAAAATCCCGGCCATCACCAGCAGAGGGCGCAGCTGCAGGAAAATCCCGGCCAACACCAGCAGAGGGCGCAGAACTTGCAATATCCAGGCCACCACCAGCAGAGGGCGCTGCTGCGTTGAAGACTCCAGAGCTGTGCACTGCAGAAGGCCGCACGCTGATGCCAGGGCCAGCCGACTGCCGCCCGCATAATCCTCGGCGCTGAGGGGCCACCGCACCTGACCCCCGTCTCCTCGGCTGTCGCTGCCTCCCACGCTGAGCGGCGCCAGCGGGCATGCTGGCGGCCGCCGTACCGGCTCCTGCTCCTGCCGCCCCACGTCGCCCGGACACTGAAGGAGGGGAGGAAGGATCCACCCCCCGTTGTAGGCCCCGCCGCACTGGAGGATTCCTCCCGGCGCCGCGCTGTGAGGTGGAGGGAACAGCGCTGCTTACCGGAGGGTCCGCAGAGGGGCTCCTATTTCGGCGCCGGGCCCTGGGGATGATGTCCGGGCTTAGGCGCGCCGGAGGCCTAGTCCTCCGCGGCCGGCGCCCGTCCTGCGGTGCCTGCGATGGTGCTCCCGATGTCCCTTGGAGAAGGCAGTTAACGGATGCATTCAGCCAATCTGTCCCCTGGGAGCTGGCTGCCGTCCGGAGACGCTGGAGGATCGCTTCAACGTCCATTCTGGTAAGTGTGACAGAGATTCCTCACTTGTCACGCAGGCACCTAAAATGGATGCCTGCGTGAGGAGCGTGCCCCTTTTTATGTGCCCCCTCCCCACAGTCCCCTAGTTCCACCCCTTATTTTCAAAAAATGCCCCTAAAGCCACCCCTCAAGTTCCCAGTTAACCCCTTACCACCGTATCCCTTCTAACTGCTCCAGCTCCCCAGGTCCCACGTAACCCCGTCATGGCGGCCTCCCTTTACGTGCCGTGGGCCCCCAGTACGGCCTTTCTGGGTATTTGGTTGATACGTTTTTTGCAAAAAATGTATACTAAGCTGCTCTACCAATCTTCACGGTATACCCTTATCAGAGCAGTCCTAACTAATGTATGCAATCCCTATCTGATGTATTTAAAAACCTGATAATCTGTATATAACCTGTGTGAACAGGGTTCAGAGAGGAAAAATCCATGTGTGCATACAGGGTAGAACAGCTTATGTGCAGATAGCCCAAGAGGAGTGGTGGAACTCCCCAGTCTTGTAGACACAAGAGAACAATTATGGAAACAGGAACACATGGGCTACTTGCACAGTGAACAAGTCTGTATGATCATGTTCACACACGACCAAGAAACCTGAAGACACAAAAGAGAATAGTAAAACCAAAAACACTCAGTTTGAAAAAATGTTGCAGTAATCCGCAAGTGCTAGTAAAAGATGTAAAAAACAGGGTATAGCCCATGTGTTCCTGCGGTGTAACGTAGTCCGTTAAACGCGGTCACATAACGCAATGTGACCCTAGCCTAAGGCTATGTTCACACATTGCTGATTTCCAGCGGGGTTTTTATGTCTATGGGGGCGAAAAAATTGTGCGGGAGCCCACGCCAATTTTTTCCGCGATTTAACCCTTTAATTTAATATCTAGAGCGCCCAAATTTTGCACATACACACTACTAACATTAGTAGTGTGGAATATGCAAAAAAAAAAGGGATATGAGATGGTTTACTGTATGTAAACCAGGTCTCATATCATGTCGGGTTTGAGAAGGAGATAGGAAAAGCCGGCAATTGAATTACCTCTTAAGCTATCTAGCACTGTATGAAATATTAATATATATACATATATGTGTCTCACTGACATCCGTATTTTTCTCGCCCCCATAGACTTTCATTGGCGTATTTTTTTGCGCAATACGGTGACAAACGCAGCATGCTGTGATTTTCTACGGCCGTAGAAGACCGTATAATACGGATCAGTAAAATACGGCTGATAGGAGCTGGGGCATAGAGAAGCATTGTACCGTGTGCAATCCGTATTTTCTGCACCTCTCATACGTCTGTAAAACTCGCTAGTGTGACGCCGGCCTGATACTGATTGCATTAGGTCTGGCGGGCTGCCTGTCACTATGTAAGTGCACCCCACACTATGTTACAGGGCTTGGGTGCCTATATGAACTCGTATTTTAACCCTGCACTGGTGTTTTTTTTTTATCAGTGATGTTTTATGGATTTGATTTTTTTTTTCTTTTAATTTTATGTTGTGACTTGTAAGACCACGAGGACCTCCTGATTCCTGAGCTAAGGCTGTGTGCACATAGGGTTTTTTTTTCTTAAGTCCAAGTGCGTGTTATCGCATTAGGTTTCACTTATACTTGTAGTGGTTGCCGAATCATAAGTGGGTAACAATACTCAAAAGAAAGACCATATCCTCCACCATAGATTAAGTTTCTCGGTGTGTAAGGATGTAGCTCTGATCTTCTGCTCTAACTTGCTGCATGAATCAGTGTGGGAGGAGGGGGAGGGCACCTGAGTTTAGCTGAGTCACATTACATACCCTTCTATTAGCTCAGCTTGTCTCATAGCACTGTCCTTTCTGCTGTACTGTCACTCCCGCACACCAACTGTCTAGAGAGGAGTCGCACTCATATCAGTTGTGCTCAATGCAACTTGTAATTGCTTTGCAGTGGGAGCACAACAAGCTCCTCCTGTATGAGGTGCAATGACACCCAGCTCTGCTCTGACTGCAGAGGGATTACAAGATGCTGTAAGTACAATGGACATGAAAGTGACTCCTCCATACCATGTGTGGGAGGGGGGCAGAGCTGATAGTTCTATAAGAGTAAGTAGAAAAATAGATAATTGGCACCACTGCATGGAAGGACCAATGCACCTCACAACAAACACAGCCACATGCTAGTACTGCCCCAAAAGGACGGGTGCGCTTTCCGATAAACGGTATGCAAAAGTTCCAATGTAGAAGAAAAACTAAAGGCACTCACCGTCCTAAAAAGTCAGTCCTTTATTGATTGGTACATACAAATCTTTAGCAGGGGAGAATGTGAGCAATGAATGGACGATGGCCGTCCTGATGACGAAAGGAAGTGGAGCGGCTCCTATACCTGCCTAGGCCTCCAATCAAATGCACTAACCTAGTTCTATAAGAGTAGAGCTGATTGAAGGGTTTGTAAGGTGGCATGGCAAGGCTCAGCTGCCTTCCCCTCCCCCATACTGTCCCATCCAGAAAACTAGACCAGGAGATCAGAGCTGTGTCCATACATCTCTCACACTGAGACATCTAAGCTATGGCATACAGTATGTTCTTTACTTTAAGGGTACCTGCCTGCTTATGATTAGGCACTTCCTGCTGGCAGGTAGTAAATGCCCCCAATGAAAAGAAATAACACCCACTTGGCTCTTCCCCCTTTTTTTGGCCAAATGGGTGTAATCAGTTCTCACTGGGTTCACAGTTCACAGTTCTCTAACCAGGCAACTACACTCAAAGAACAAGGCCCACCATAATTTAGATGTCTCCATGTGTGAGATGTAAGGACACAGCTCTGATCTCCTGGTTCTACGTGCTGCACGAGTCAGTGTGGGGGGAGAGCAGCTAAGTTCATCTGTGACACACTACAAACCCATCAGCTCTCCTCCTCTCATAGCACTGTGGCTCTGTTGTACTGTCCCTCTCCTCTCACACTGACTCATGCAGGAGATCAGAGATACATCCTTATATCTCACACACAGAGACATCTAAGCTATGGTGGATGCATGCTCTTTCATTTGAGTGTTGTTGCCTGAGACTCATACTGGGAGAAGTACAAGCCGTAAATGAAACCTGTTAACCCCCCAAAAAAACTTTGTGCACATGGTCTAATGGGCTGTAAGTTGGCATGCATAGTGCACTACACATATGTGACCAGCATCTTCTATACATGTATCTGCGTGCATCTATGATATAGCATCAACCTCTCATGGACGTTGATCAAATTTTGCAACCGTTCTCTTCCATCCCTGGGGCCATCTGCATCCTTTGAGTTAGTATTCACCACATACAGGCAAGTTTGGCCTTTCTTTTTTCATTTATGTTGGTTTATTTTTGCTCCTAACCCAAACTAGTGTAGAAAAAAGGTAAAAATGACTGTGTCCTAAAGATTTATGCTGTAACTTCCTGCTTTTCCTGCTGCTCAATGAGCTCCTCCTGAACAGAAGGAAGCGAGGTCGCACATATCCCCGACTTGCACCTTTCAGGTAAGGTCCTTGTGGAGGAAGAGTAAGGGCAGCTGAGTTGAGCTGTGTAATATTACAATCCCTTCCATCAGCTCTGCTCCTCTCATCAGACTGTTCGCATTGCTGTGCTGCACCTCCCCCACACTGCTCTTCTGAAGAGAAGTCACAGGTATGTCTGTTGTGCTCACAGCATCTTGTAATCTCTCTGCAGTCAGAGCAGAGCTGGGTGTCATTGCACCTCATACAGGAGGAGCTTGTTGTGCTGTCACTGCAGAGTGATTACAAGTTGCCTTTAGCACAATATGCATAAGCGTGACTCCTCTCCAGATGGACAGTGTGGGGAAGGGACAATACAGCAGAGCTGACAGTGCTCTGATAGTAGTGTTGATGTAAGGGTTTGTAATGTGGCAATGCTAAACTCAGCTGTACTAGCTAACTCCTCCAGTGACCTTACCTGAGTCATCTGTCCTCTAATCTCACAGCACTTCCTAATCATACAAGAGGTTGGACCAGACTATCAGAGCTGTATCCTTGCATCTCACACACTGAGAAACCTAAGTTATTGTGGGGTGTGTTATTCTTTCTTTTGAGTGTTGCTACTGCTTCTGATAGGGAGAGTACTTTTCTCTGTAGGAGTTGCAGAAGCAGGCAGCAACCCTCAAAGGAAAGAAGGACTGTCTGCATAGGATGACTGTTCAAATTAAGCACAGGCGTTATGTGTAGTACACTTTACCTGCTTGTTTTCCCTGTACTGCCCCCACCCACACCCATTTCGTTTGTCAGCTTTGGCCTCATAGAACCAGAGAACAGTGGAGGTAGGAGGGAACTAAGTTGCTCTTAAAAGTTTGAACAAAACAGTCTTTCTTTGCTGATAGTCTCTTCAGTATCTCAGTGGGTGAGATGTAAGCATTCAGCTCTGATCTCCTGCTCTAACTTGCTGCCTGAGTCAGTATTGGTGATATTGCAAACATGCTTGGATAAGGCTGTTAGGCAATCCCTGCATGTGTTGCGGATGTCGAACAAAAAATCCCTGATATGTTGCAGATGCTGAACAGCTACAAGATATTTAGCTGAGGGGATTTGAATGTATTTTTCGAGCAAGCTGAAGACACTTGGTTAGCACACGAGCATGCTCGGATAACTCCTTATTCGAGCACGTTCGCTTGTCACTAGTCAGTATGGCAGAAGGGCAGTGCAGCTGAGTTCAGCTGTGTCACATTACAAACACTTCTCATAGCACAGTCCTTCCCCCACACCATCTATCTGGAAAGTAGTCTCACTTATGTCTGTGCTCACAGCATCTTGTAATCCCTCTGCAGTCAGAGCATAGCTGTGTGTCATTGCAGCTCACACAGGAGTAGCTTTTTGTGTTCCCACTGCAGAGTGATTACAAGTTGCCTTTAGCACAAGATAACTTAGTGAGACTCCTCTGCAGATGGGTTGTGTAGGGGTATTATGACAGAGCTGAAAAAAGGTTTATAATGTGACATAGCTGAACTCGGCTGCACTACCCCTTCTCCCTACATGGATTTTTGTGCAGCAGATGTGAGGATAAAGCTCTGATCTTACACACTAAAATCTAAACTATAGTGGGAGAGCGCAGTGTGTTTTTTCTTTGATTGTTGCTGCCGGTTTATGACAGGGCCAGGTTGGATGTTGATTACCTCCAGGTAGAGAAGTCACACTTGTTCAGCTGTGCTAAAAGCAACTTGTAATTGCTCTACAGTGAGAGCCCAACAAGCTCCTCCTGTGTGAGGTGTGATGACACCCAGCTCTGCTCTGACTGCAAAGGGATTACAAACTGCTGTGAGTGCAACAGACAAGTGTGACTGTTCTGTGGCGAGACAGTGTGGGAGAGGTGCAGTACAGCAGAGCTGACAGTGCTAGGAGTGGAGCAGAGCTGATAGAAGGGTTTGTAATGTGGCACAGCTGAACTCTGATGTACTAACTCTTCTGCCACAGTTCTTACCTGAATGAATGGTGCCAGTCAATTCAGCACTAATCTCCCACCACTTCCTAATTCTGCCAAAGATTGGAGTTGTATCCTTACATCTCATACACTACTTAGACTGTGGAGGGGGTATGTGCTGCCTTAAGCAGACATTTCTGTGCTGACCGATGTCCTTTTTTTAACCCCTTAGTGACAGAGCAAAATTTTTTATTTTTTTTAAATCTGTCCAGTGTCACTTAATGTGATAATAACTCTGGAATGCTTCAACATCTCATTGATTTTCAGATTTGTATTTTCATGACCTATTGTACTTTATGATGTTGTTAAATTGATGTTGCTATTTTCTGTTTATTAGCAATTTTCAAACTTTGATTATCCCTTTAATCCAGATAATCATATCATAGCAAAAACATTTGCAGGTAACATTTCCCTCATGTCTGCTTTACATCACCACCATTTATAAAATGTTTTATTTCTCAGTCCCCCATGACAGCACCACGGAGACAGGGGATCCGCCCTTCAGAGACAGGGAACCTACAGAATAAAAGGGCGGTACCTCTGCCCTGTATGAGTTGGTTTCCTGTCCCTAACGTGGAACCCTTCAGTGTCGGTACCTGGAAGAAAAACACCATCCGAAGGAAGATCTGAAGATTCCTGGGGCCAGCCAGTCCAGGTTCTGGCAGCGGGGAGGCCCCTGCCATGGCTGGTGCAGTACCTGACGCCGCCACTGCTGGGACCGATGGGTGAGCGGGGGGGATGTGGCCATCGCTCCGGAGGGGATGCTGGGGCTTCCGGGTCCTGGCAGGTGCACACGTGGGCAGTATGTGCCCTGAGGTGTTCCAAGATGGAAGCCGCACCGGAAATGACAATGGACTTCCGGTTTCAGGGCGCACACATGCGCAGTATGCACCCTGAAGGACCAAGATGGCCGCCGTCCCGGATCTGAAAGCGGAACTTCCAGGTTCCCGATATGCGCATGCGCAGAAAAAAAAACAATCCCCCAATGATGCGACCGCAGGAGGGGAAGGGGCCGGAAATAAGTCGAAGGCAAATTTTAAAAGTGTGGTGAGTAGTGGAGCTCCTTGCGGCATGCAGTCCCCGGTGTATAACCATGGAGGACAGCGACCAGTAGCTCCAGCGGCAGCAGCAGCGCCACCACCAGTGACAGAAAATGGATGTGCAGAGGAAGTGCTCTTCTGCAGAGAACCAGAGTACTCGATCCAGCAGCCATTCCACACAACGCAACAAAAATGCCAGTGTGGTGAACCAGTCGCCATCTCCGAAACTCCCTTTGCAGGATCCTCCCCCTCCTCCGGAACCAGTACCTGCGGCTGCGTCAGATTGCTGAGTGATCTTCGTGAAAGTTCACTGTTGTAATTGTGGTCCCCTCTCTTCCTTTTTTTTTTTTTTTTTAAGGAAAAAAGTGGGAAAAACATAGCACAGGTCTTGCCCCATGTGCGAAAAACCCCTACCAGAGTCCTGGTATAAGAAACTTTGCAACTCCTGTATAGGACAAGTTCTCTGCAAGGAAACCCCAGACTTCGCCTCTGAACGGAGATCCGCAATCAAGTCAGAGGTCGAGAGTGCATTTAGGTCCCTTAGAGAAGGGGATAAGGTCAATAGGAAGGAAACTGTAGTCCGATTCCTCTAGCTTCGGGGATAGGGACTCGGATACCAGACTCATCTCCCTCAGATGATGAAAGCGGGGGCCATCACTGTTTTCCCCTAGATGAGGTAGACACACTTGTGAAAGCAGTAAGATCTACTATGGGGGTGCTGGACCCTTGCCCTGACAAGACAGTCCAGGATATATGTTATGACCTGGTGGTCAGGACAATAATGGACCTGGTGGTTAAGAGCACACGGAATGACCTGATAGTTACTGACAATAAAGGACGAGCTCTGGGACGTGGGAACTCTGCTGACCGCAATCCCTAATCCTATCAAACACACTAGAAATAGCCGTGGATTGCGCCTAACGCTCCCTATGCAACTCGGCACAGCCTAAGGAACTAGCTAGCCCTGAAGATAGAAAAATAAAGCCTACCTTTCCTCAGAGAAATTCCCCAAAGGAAAAGGCAGCCCCCCACATATAATGACTGTGAGTAAAGATGAAAATACAAACACAGAGATTAAATAGATTTAGCAAAGTGAAGCCCGACTTACTGAACAGACCGAGGATAGGAAAGGTTACTTTGCGGTCAGCACAAAAACCTACAAAAAGACCACGCAGAGGGCGCAAAAAGACCCTCCGCACCGACTCACAGTGCGGAGGCGCTCCCTCTGCGTCTCAGAGCTTCCAGCAAGCAAGACAACAATAAAAATAGCAAGCTGGACAGAAAAATAGCAAACCAAAGAAATACAAGCTGGAACTTAGCTTCTGCTGGGAAGACAGGTCACAAGAACGATCCAGGAGTGAACTAGACCAATACTGGAACATTGACAGGTGGCATGGAGCAAAGATCTAAGTGGAGTTAAATAGAGCAGCCAGCTAACGAATTAACCTCATCACCTGTGGAAGGAAACTCAGAAACACCCACCAAAGGAAGTCCATGGACAGAACCAGCCGAAGTACCATTCATGACCACAGGAGGGAGCCCGACAACTGAATTCACAACAGTACCCCCCCCCCTTGAGGAGGGGTCACCGAACCCTCACCAGAGCTCCCAGGCCGACCAGGATGAGCCAAATGAAAGGCACGAACCAGATCGGCAGCATGTACATCAGAGGCAAAAACCCAGGAATTATCTTCCTGACCATAACCCTTCCACTTGACCAGGTACTGGAGTTTCCGTCTCGAAACACGAGAATCCAAAATCTTCTCCACCACATACTCCAACTCCCCCTCAACCAACACCGGGGCAGGAGGATCAACGGATGGAACCACAGGCGCCACGTATCTCCGCAATAACGACCTATGGAACACATTATGGATGGCAAAAGAAGCAGGAAGGACCAAACGAAATGACACAGGATTGATAACCTCAGAAATCTTATACGGACCAATGAAACGAGGCTTAAACTTAGGAGAGGAAACCTTCATAGGAACATAACGAGACGACAACCAAACCAAATCCCCAACACGAAGTCGGGGACCCACACAGCGCCGGTGGTTAGCGAAACGTTGAGCCTTCTCCTGGGACAATGTAAAATTGTCCACCACATGAGTCCAAATCTGCTGCAACCTATCCACCACAGTATCTACACCAGGACAATCCGAAGACTCAACCTGCCCTGAAGAGAAACGAGGATGGAAACCAGAATTGCAGAAAAACGGCGAAACCAAAGTAGCCGAGCTGGCCCGATTATTAAGGGCGAACTCAGCCAACGGCAAAAAGGACACCCAATCATCCTGATCAGCAGAAACAAAGCATCTCAGATATGTTTCCAAAGTTTGATTAGTTCGTTCGGTTTGGCCATTTGTCTGAGGATGGAAAGCCGAGGAAAAAGACAAATCAATGCCCATCCTTGCACAAAAGGATCGCCAAAACCTCGAAACAAACTGGGAACCTCTGTCAGAAACGAGCCCGAGCACAAGTCCCACAGAACTGCACAAAAGAAAGCACATCCCGTGACAAAGACGGCCACCAAAAGGATCTAGCCACCAAATCTCTGGTACCAAAGATTCCAGGATGCCCAGCCAACACTGAACAATGAATCTCAGAGATACAGTTAGGGCCAGAAATATTTGGACAGTGACACAATTTTCGCGAGTTGGGCTCTGCATGCCACCACATTGGATTTGAAATGAAACCTCTACAACAGAATTCAAGTGCAGATTGTAACGTTTAATTTGAAGGGTTGAACAAAAATATCTGATAGAAAATGTAGGAATTGTACACATTTCTTTACAAACACTCCACATTTTAGGAGGTCAAAAGTAATTGGACAAATAAACATAACCCAAACAAAATATTTTTATTTTCAATATTTTGTTGCAAATCCTTTGGAGGCAATCACTGCCTCAAGTCTG
The DNA here is from genome assembly GCF_032444005.1 of Ranitomeya imitator. Lineage (NCBI taxonomy): Eukaryota > Metazoa > Chordata > Amphibia > Anura > Dendrobatidae > Ranitomeya > Ranitomeya imitator. The sequence goes on along the minus strand of NC_091282.1, from coordinate 781,454,696 downwards.
GAACCCATGGACATCACCAAACGCTGGGTTTCCTCCTTCTTAATGCTTTGCCAGGCCTTTACAGCCGCAGCCTTCAGGTCTTGCTTGTTTGTGGGTCTTTCCGTCTTAAGTCTGGATTTGAGCAAGTGAAATGCATGCTCAATTGGGTTTAGATCTGGAGATTGACTTGGCCATTGCAGAATGTGCCACTTTTTGGCACTCATGAACTCCTGGGTAGCTTTGGCTGTATGCTTGGGGTCATTGTCCATCTGTACTATGAAGCGCCGTCCAATCAACTTTGCAGCATTTGGCTGAATCTGGGCTGAAAGTATATCCCGGTACACTTCAGAATTCATCCGGCTACTCTTGTCTGCTCTTATGTCATCAATAAACACAAGTGACCCAGTGCCATTGAAAGCCATGCATGCCCATGCCATCACGTTGCCTCTACCATGTTTTACAGAGGATGTGGTGTGCCTTGGATCATGTGCCGTTCCCTTTCTTCTCCAAACTTTTTTCTTCCCATCATTCTGGTACAGGTTGATCTTTGTCTCATCTGTCCATAGAATACTTTTCCAGAACTGAGCTGGCTTCTTGAGGTGTTTTTCTGCAAATTTAACTCTGGCCTGTCTATTTTTGGTATTGATGAATGGTTTGCATCTAGATGTGAACCCTTTGTATTTACTGTCATGGAGTCTTCTCTTTACTGTTGACTTAGAGACAGATACACCTACTTCACTGAGAGTGTTCTGGACTTCAGTTGATGTTGTGAACGGGTTCTTCTTCACCAAATTAAGTATGCGGCGATCATCCACCACTGTTGTCATCCGTGGACGCCCAGGCCTTTTTGAGTTCCCAAGCTCACCAGTCAATTCCTTTTTTCTCAGAATGTACCCAACTGTTGATTTTGCTACTCCAAGCATGTCTGCTATCTCTCTGATGGATTTTTTCTTTTTTTTCAGCCTCAGGATGTTCTGCTTCACCTCAATTGAGAGTTCCTTTGACCGCATGTTGTCTGCTCACAGCGACAGCTTCCAAATGCAAAACCACACACCTGGAATCCACCCCTGAGCTTTTAACTACTTCACTGATTACAGGTTAACGAGGGAGACGCCTTCAGAGTTAATTGCAGCCCTTAGAGTCCATTGTCCAATTACTTTTGGTCCCTTGAAAAAGAGGACGCTATGCATTACAGAGCTATGATTCCTAAACCCTTTCTCCGATTTGGATGTGGAAACTATCATATTGCAGCTGGGAGTGTGCACTTTCAGCCCATATTATATATATAATTGTATTTCTGAACATGTTTTTGTAAACAGCTAAAATAACAAAACTTGTGTCACTGTCCAAATATTTCTGGCCCTAACTGTAACTCTACTAGTCCATCTATCAGGGACAAACAGTTTCTCCGCTGGGCAACGGTCAGGTCTATCAGCCTGAAATTTTTGCAGCACCCGCCGCAAATCAGGGGAGATGGCAGACAAAATTACCCCCTCTTTGAGAATACCCGCCGGCTCAGGAACACCCGGAGAGTCAGGCACAAAACTCCTTGACAGGGCATCAGCCTTCACATTCTTAGAGCCCGGAAGGTACAAAACCACAAAATCAAAACGGGAGAAAAATAACGACCATCTAGCCTGTCTCGGATTCAACCGTTTGGCAGACTCAAGATAAGTCAAATTCTTGTGATCTGTCAAGACCACCACGCGATGCTTGGCTCCTTCAAGCCAATGACGCCACTCCTCGAATGCCCACTTCATGGCCAACAACTCACGATTACCAACATCATAATTACGGTCAGCAGGCTAAAACTTTCTAGAAAAGAAAGCACATGGCTTCATCACCGAGCCATCAGAACTTCTTTGCGACAAAACAGCCCCTGCTCCAATCTCAGAAGCATCAACCTCAACCTGAAACGGGAGCGAAACATCTGGCTGGCACAACACAGGGGCAGAAGAAAAACGACGCTTCAACTCCTGAAAAGCCTCTACAGCTGCAGAAGACCAATTGACCACATCAGCACCCTTCTTGGTCAAATCAGTCAACGGTTTAGCAACAGTAGAAAAATTAGCGATGAAGCGCCGATAAAAATTAGCAAAGCCCAGGAACTTTTGCAGGCTCTTCACAGATGTCGGCTGAGTCCAATCGTAAATGGCCTGGACTTTAACAGGGTCCATCTCGATAGTAGAAGGGGAAAAAATGAACCCCAAAAATGAAACCTTCTGAACTCCAAAGAGACACTTTGACCCCTTCACAAACAAGGAATTCGCACGAAGGACCTGGAACACCATTCTGACCTGCTTCACATGAGACTCCCAATCATCCAAAAAGACCAAAATATCATCCAAATACACAATCAGGAATTTATCCAGGTACTCTCGGAAGATGTCATGCATAAAGGACTGAAATACTGATGGAGCATTGGAAAGCCCGAATGGCATAACCAGGTACTCAAAATGGCCCTCGGGCGTATTAAATGCTGTTTTCCATTCATCGCCTTGTTTAATACGCACAAGATTATACGCCCCTCGAAGATGTATCTTGGTGAACCAACTAGCCCCTTTAATACGAGCAAACAAATCAGACAGCAACGGCAAAGGATACTGAAATTTGACTGTAATTTTATTAAGAAGGCGGTAATCAATACAAGGTCTCAAAGAACCATCCTTCTTGGCCACAAAAAAGAACCCTGCTCCTAACGGTGATGACGACAGGCGAATATGGCCTTTCTCCAAGGATTCCTTTATATAACTCCGCATAGCGGCATGTTCTGGCACAGATAAATTGAACAATCGGCCCTTAGGAAACTTACTACCAGGAATCAAATTAATTGCACAATCGCAATCCCTATGAGGAGGTAGGGCACTGGCTTTGGGCTCATCAAATACATCCCGATAATCCGACAAAAACTCTGGAACTTCAGAAGGAGTGGAAGACGAAATAGACAAAAATGGAACATCACCATGTACCCCCTGGCAACCCCAGCTGGACACAGACATAGATTTCCAGTCCAACACTGGATTATGAACCTGTAGCCATGGCAACCCCAAAACGACCACATCATGCAGATTATGCAACACCAGAAAGCGGATATCCTCCTGATGTGCAGGAGCCATGCACATGGTCAATTGGGTCCAGTACTGAGGTTTATTCTTGGCCAAAGGCGTAGCATCAATTCCTCTCAATGGAATAGGATACTGCAAGGGCTCCAAGAAAAAACCACAGCGCCTAGCATACTCCAAGTCCATCAAATTCAGGGCAGCGCCAGAATCCACAAATGCCATAACAGAATAGGATGACAAAGAGCAAATCAGAGTAACGGACAATAGAAATTTAGACTGTACCGTACCAATGGTGGCAGACCTAGCGAACCGCTTAATGCGCTTAGGACAATCGGAGATAGCATGAGTGGAATCACCACAGTAAAAACATAGCCCATTCCGACGTCTGTGTTCTTGCCGTTCAGCTCTGGTCAAAGTCCTATCACATTGCATAGGCTCAGGCCCATGCTCAGATAGTACCGCCAAATGGTGCACAGCTTTACGCTCACGCAAGCGTCGATCGATCTGAATGGCCAAGGACATAGACTCATTCAGACCAGCAGGCATGGGAAATCCCACCATGACATCCTTAAGGGCTTCAGAGAGACCCTTTCTGAAGATTGCTGCCAGGGCACATTCATTCCACTGAGTGAGCACAGACCACTTTCTAAACTTCTGACAATATATCTCCGCTTCATCCTGACCCTGACACAGAGCCAGTAAGATTTTCTCTGCCTGATCCACTGAATTAGGTTCGTCATAAAGCAATCCAAGTGCCAGGAAAAACGCATCAACATCACGCAATGCCGGATCTCCTGGCGCAAGGGAAAATGCCCAGTCTTGAGGGTCACCACGTAACAAAGAAATAATGATCTTTACTTGTTGAACGGGGTCACCTGAGGAGCGAGGTTTCAAGGCAAGAAACAATTTACAATTATTTTTGAAATTCAAGAACTTAGATCTATCACCAAAAAAACAATCAGGAATTGGAATCCTAGGCTCTGACATCGGATTCTGAACCACAAAATCTTGAATGTTTTGTACCCTTGTAGTGAGATTATCCATCCAAGAGGACAGACCTTGAATGTCCATATCTACACCTGTATCCTGAACCACCCAGAGGTAAAGGGGAAAAGAGAGACAAAACACACTGCAAAGAAAAAAAAATGGTCTCAGAACTTCTCTTATCCCTCTATTGAGATGCATTAGTACTTTGGGCCACCTGTACTGTTATGACCTGGTGGTCAGGACAATAATGGACCTGGTGGTTAAGAGCACACGGAATGACCTGATAGTTACTGACAATAAAGGACGAGCTCTGGGACATGGGAACTCTGCTGACCGCAATCCCTAATCCTATCAAACACACTAGAAATAGCCGTGGATTGCGCCTAACGCTCCCTATGCAACTCGGCACAGCCTAAGGAACTAGCTAGCCCTGAAGATAGAAAAATAAAGCCTACCTTGCCTCAGAGAAATTCCCCAAAGGAAAAGGCAGCCCCCCACATATAATGACTGTGAGTAAAGATGAAAATACAAACACAGAGATGAAATAGATTTAGCAAAGTGAGGCCCGACTTACTGAACAGACCGAGGATAGGAAAGGTTACTTTGCGGTCAGCACAAAAACCTACAAAAAGACCACGCAGAGGGCGCAAAAAGACCCTCCGCACCGACTCACAGTGCGGAGGCGCTCCCTCTGCGTCTCAGAGCTTCCAGCAAGCAAGACAACAATAAAAATAGCAAGCTGGACAGAAAAATAGCAAACCAAAGAAATACAAGCTGGAACTTAGCTTCTGCTGGGAAGACAGGTCACAAGAACGATCCAGGAGTGAACTAGACCAATACTGGAACATTGACAGGTGGCATGGAGCAAAGATCTAAGTGGAGTTAAATAGAGCAGCCAGCTAACGAATTAACCTCATCACCTGTGGAAGGAAACTCAGAAACACCCACCAAAGGAAGTCCATGGACAGAACCAGCCGAAGTACCATTCATTACCACAGGAGGGAGCCCGACAACCGAATTCACAACAGATATAATGTTTGGGGGGTTAGGCCAAAAGCGGCGAAAAGTATTCCCCCCTAAATGAGAATATTCAAGCCTTAATCAAGAAAGAGTGGGAGAAACTGGACAGGAAAAACTCGTTGGTACCCTCCCTTAAGAGAAAATATCCCTTTGAGGAGGAGGCTTCCACTTCATGGGATAAAGCCCCTAAACTTGATGTCGCGGTGGCAAAGGCCTCAAAAAAATGTGCGCTCCCTTTTGAGGACATGGGAACTTTAAAAGATCCCCTTGACAAAAGAGCTGACACCTTCCTTAAAAAGGCTTGGGAATCAGCAGGGCATAGTCTAAGACCAGCCATAGCAGCTACATGTACCTCTAGGTCCGTAATGATATGGGTGGACAAGTTAGAGAAACAGCTGCGGGAAGGAGTAGCTAGGAATAAGGTGTTGGAATCCATCCCTATAATAAGAAGCGCAGCAGATTTGAGTTGCCCAGGCAGGGCAGTGGGGTACTCGGTACAGGGTCCAGTCCATCCATCGGGGATGTCACGGCTGCGACCCGGTTCGTGGCCCTGGGGCTCAACGTTAAAGGGGAATGGTCTTTAAAGGGGAAAATGTTTGAGTCTGTCGTGACGCCACCTGTGGTGTTCGGTCAGTAGTGGGATGACGCTGCATTGAAGGGGTCCCCTGGGGGATGTTGTGTCAGCATGGGTGTTACACTTCCCACAGGTGAAGCGGGGTCCCCAGGGGTCCTATGGTGTGTGGCCAAGATGATGGTATCTGCCGATGGATAAATGGAGGAGACAAGCTGTAAGTCTTTACCTGGTTTACTGCAGATGGTAGGCCACCGTCCAGGACACCAGCAACAGGTACATTAGGAGTCCAGGTAGTCCAGAGACAAGTGAAATCCCTTTAGCAGGTCAGGTTGGGGGCCTTCCACGCTGTGCTTGCTGTGTCTGAGGTCCCTGCTGCCACTAAGTGCTCCAGAAAAGGTCCTAGTTTCCCCTGTCCTGGGACAGGTACCTGTATGGTAGGCAGATAGAGCCGTCCCTTCTGGGGGTCTCCCCACGGTGACTCCCGGCTCCAGGGTGCTGCTGTACCACAGGTGCAAATGGACAATGTCCGTATGATCTTATGCCCTCCAGTTCTGCTGAGTGTCCTGTAGTTCCACTCTAGCCTCGGGCTCCCGGTACCCAGTCTCTGTGCACTGACTCCTCGGAGGCCTATTCCCAGCCTCCTTGAGCCCTGACTCTCCTCTGCTCCTCTCCTGTCTGTCCTCGCTCACAGACTGTCTGTAGAAACTGAACTAGCTCCTCCTCCAAACCAGGATCTTTATCCAGGGAAGCTGCCCTAAAACAGGGTTTTGAGCTCCGCCTCCTGGCCTAGATTTGGAAGGTGTTGTATGTGATAACCTGCCAAAGGGAATCTCACTTGTCTCCAGGCATAGCACTACCCTCCCCGAGAGGAAGGCAGCACTACTGTGGTACCCGAACTCCTGGAGTGCCACAGATTCATTGGCTGATTCAGTTAAACATACATCTAAATCCGCAGCCCTTTTAAATGCAGCCCGTAGGACACTGTGGCTCAAAGGGCAGCACGGTGGCGCAGTGGTTAGCACAGCAGCCTTGCAGCGCTGGAGTCCTGGGTTCAAGCCCCACTAAGGACAACATCTGCAAAGAGTTTGTATGTTCTCTCCGTGTTTGCGTGGGTTTCCTCCGGGCACTCCGGTTTCCTCCCACATTCCAAAGACATACTGATAGGGAATTTAGATTGTGAGCCCCAATGGGGACAGCAATGATAATGTGTGTAAAGCGCTGCGGAATATGTTAGCGCTATATAAAAATAAAGATTATTAAATGTTGGCTTGGTGACTTACAAACAAAACTTAAACTCTGCTCAATCCCATGTGAAGATCAATTTTTGTTTGGGGAGACCTTGGACGATATCCTGCAAAAAGCAAGGGATAAGAAAAAAGATTTCTCTAATTTGGTCCCACCATTACTGAAACGGTCCTTTCGGAATAGAAATTTTTTTTCAGTAGAAAGACCCCAAGGGAGCAAAACAGATGGGATGAGGGAAAGAGGAGAGACAGGGGTTTCCTCTCTGGGAATTCCTCCCGGGATAAAAAGACCTCCAAGTGACAGTCTTCCCCCCACCCTGGGGGAGCTATCTCATTTCCTCCCGGCCAGGGAAAAAAATCAACCAACCCCTGGATATTAAACCTGATGAATTCGGGGCTTCGGATAGACTTTCTTTCCCTCCCTCCTCAAAATTATGTGGTAACTCCCCTGAGGTCCTCCCTCCAACAACAAGAAGCCCTAGAATGCGAAGTAATTAAACTAATAGATAAGGCCGTCATTCAGGAAGTCCCTCCTCAGGAAAGGGGGAAGGGTTTTTACTCCCCGTTATTTCTAGTTCCAAAGCCAGATGGGTCTTTCAGGACAATAATAAACTTACGGAAATTAAACTGTTATGTAGAATCAACAATTCAAGATTTAGTAATAAAATCGACCATCAAAATTCTGTTTCCGAACTGTTTATGGTTGTCTTGGATTTCAGCTACGCGTATTATCACGTCCCCATTCACAAAGACTCACAAAAATACCTCAGACTGGTGGTGTCCAAGAAAGGGGAAATAAGGGAATTTCAATACAGAGCCCATCCTTTCGGCATATCAGTCGCGCCCCGCGTATTTACCAAACTAGTAGCGGAAATGATGACTCATCTGAGAGAGCAGGACATCTTAATAGTCTCATATCTGGACAACTTTTTGATTGCAGTGTTGAGCAGAGTCGCTTGCTGACAGCAGCAGGACAGGGTAATGAATACCCTATTAGATCTAGGCTGGCTTCTGAACCTGCAGAAATCAAGGCTAGAGCCGAGCAAGGTTCAGGAATTCTTGGGTTTAATATTGGACTCTACAAAACAGGAGTGCCGCCTCCCAGTTCAGAAAAAAAAAAGATTATGAATCTAGTATCGAAGGCGTTGTTAAACCCCTCCATGACATTGAGAAAGGCGATATCACTGCTGGGTTCCCTTTCTGCCTGTCTACCAGCAGTTCAGTGGCCACAACTCCACACAAGGGATCTCCAAGGGGACATTTAAAAAAAAACAAGTTATTATTATTATTTATTTATATAGCACCATTAATTCCATGGTGCTATACATGAAAAAGGGGGTTACGTACAGGGTTATAGATATCGTTTACAGTAAACAAATTTATAATGACAGACCGGTACAGAGGGGAGAGGACCCTGTCCTTGCGGATGTACATTCTACGGGATAATGGGGAAGAGACAGAAGGTCAGGGATGCGGCAGCTCTGGTGGTGGTGAGATAGCAGCTCTGGTGGTGGTGAGGCGGCAGCTCTAGCGGTGGTAACGCGGCAGCTCGGGTAGTGGTGAGGCGGCAGAATGGTTATTGTAGGCTTTCCTGAAGAGATGGGTTTTCAGGTTCCGTCTGAAGGATCTAAGGGTGGTGGATAATCGGACATGTTGAGGCGTGGAATTTCAGAGGATGGGGGATATTCGGGAGAAATCTTGGAGGTGGTTGTGTGAGGAACGAATAAGTGTGGAGGAGAGTAGAAGTTCTTGGAGGATCGAAGATTACGTGAGAGAAGATAGTGGGAGATTATTTCAGAGATATAGGGAGGGGACAGGTTATGGATGGCTTTGTAGATCAGTGTTAGTAGTTTGAACTGGATTCGTTGGGGAATTGGGAGCCAGTGGAGGGATTTGCAGAGGGGAGAAGCAGGGGAGTAGCAAGGAGAGAGGTGGATCAGCCAGGCAGCAGAGTTGAGGACAGACTGGATCGGTGCAGCAGAGTTAGCGGGGAAGCCACAGAGGAGGGTGTTGCAGTAATCGAGGCGGGAGATGAGGGCATGCACAAGAGTTTTAGTAGATTGTGGGCTGAGGAAGGGACGTTACACTAAGGGGTCGCTTAGAGGGTCAAATGACTCTAAATTCAACCACTATTCATTCCCTAGTTTGGTGGAAGGATATCAACAACCTGTCATAAGGAATCCCTTGGGTGATAGAGATATCTCAGATAATTACCACCGACACAAGCCCCATGGGGTGGGGAGCTCACCTTTGCAATAAAGTCACTCAGGCGGTATAGATAGGTCAAGAGCGCGAGGCATCCTCATATCAAAAGGAACTTTGGGCAGTGGGTCACGCCTTATCAGCCTTCCTACGCATTCTACAGGGCCATCATGTTCGGGTATTCTCGGACAATCGGGTGGTGGTAGCCTACCTAGACCATCAGGTGGGAACCAGATCCCGAGCCCTAATGGACACCATTTCCAAAATCTTCAAGTTGGCATAGAACATTCTTCTATCCCTTTCCGCGAAAATCAGAAGGCAGACATTGAGCCACACTCAATTGAGACAGGACGAATGGATATTAAATCAGTCCATTTTCAATCAGATTGTGAAAATGTGGGGGACCCCAGTAATAGACCTGTTTGCCAATATTAACAACAGGAAGGTGAAAGCATTTTTTTTTTCTAGACTCCAGTGGGAACCCTCAGGCCTTAGACGCTTTCATGATCCCTTGGACCCAGAGTCTTGCATACGCCTTTCCCCCAACCATCCTTATCGCAGCAGTTCTATGGAAGCTCAGGGAGGACAGATCAAGGCTAATATTAATAGCTCCCTTCTGCCCAAAAAGAACCTGGTGCTCCTGGCTGAGGATGCTATCGCTCACGGATCATTCGGTTCTTCCGGACCTTCTGTCTCAGGGACCGGTGTTCCACCCTCAGTCAGAGAATCTCCACTTACCAACGTGGAATTTGAAGGGGTGTTGTTGAAGGGAAGAGGGTTTTCAGATAAATTAATCTCTGCACCAATGAAGAGTAGAAAAAGAGCCACCACAAAAATCTATGGCAAAATTTGGAAAAATTACTGACCACTTCAGATGTAAGAGTACAGGATGGGATCCCAATTACTGAGATCCTGGAGTTTCTACAGAAGGGACTAGAACCTGGCCTGACAGTAAGTATCTTTTAAAGGTATAGGTAGCAGCCCTAGGAGCATTGTATAATGAAAATATAGCGGGCAACCCTTGGGTAGCACGATTTATCAGGGCGGCCACATGGTCTAAACAGTTAGCTATTCAAAGACTACCACCTTGGGACTTAAATCTAGTTCTATCAGCTCTAACAGATTCCCCTCCCATTTGAGCCTATAGAGTCAATCCATTTCAAAATCCTATCACTTAAAACTGCTCTCCTGATAGCTCTAACGTCAATCCGGAGGGTAAGTGATCTCCAAGCCTTGTCTGCAGGTCCTCCCTTCACAAAAGTTCTGGATGATAGGCCGGGGTCAGGTTTTAGGATAACCCTATCTATCAAAGGTAGCATCCGAATTCCATAGGTCCCAAGAGATAATCCTTCCTTCCTTTTGCCCAATCCTAAGAATAGGAAAGAAGAAAAATTTCACATATTAGATATGAGAAGATGTCTGGTTCAGTAACTAGAGTCTACCCAGAGGTGTAGGAAGGAAGGGTCTCTCTTTGTATGTTTTCAGGGACCTAGGAAAGGACTCAAGGCTTCCAAGAGCACTAGAGCAAGATGGATAGCAGATGCGATAGCCTTGGCCTACTCTTCTACTGGAAATGTAGTTCCAGAGGGGCTGAAAGCTCATTCCACAAGGGCTATGGCGACTTCCTGGGCTGAAAGGTCGTAGGTATCAATAGAACAAATCTGTAAGGCGGCCTCCTGGTCATGACCTTCTACCTTTTTTTCAGGCACTATTGCCTAGACCTAGACTCTTCGACTGACTTAACCTTTGGAAGGGTTCTTCAAGCTGTGGTCCCTCCCTAAGTTACAAATCTCTGTAATTTTCTCTGTGGTGTTGTCATGGGGGACTGAGAAAAGCATAGTTACTTACCGATAATGGTATTTCTCAGAGCCCATGATAGCACTCGCTTAACCCCCCCCATCACGTATGTTGAATGCCCATCAGGGCGGTGGGATATTCGGTACCGGGTCTGGTACTTTAAGGGGATGTGGCGGCGACCTGGTCCGTGGCCCTGGGCGCCCATGTAAAGGGAATTGAATAATGTTTGTGTTTGTGACGCAACCTGTGGTATTCAGAGGGGACCGACGCTGCTTAAAGGGGTCCACTGGGGTGATAATATAGCAGCTAGATGGTATAATTTCCCACAGGGGAAGTAGGTCCCCAGGGCTCCCGGTGAGTAGCTGGTGATGGTGGGTAGTGTATAAAGAAACAGAGGACACAGGTGTGCAATCTCTTTACCTGGTTTACTGGAGACTTCAGGGATCCACAGTCCAGGGCACCAGATCACAGGTGCAGGCAGGGTCCGGCCGGCTTGGAAGCAAGTTCAGAATCCCCTTTACCAGGTGGAGTTAAAAGCCTTCCTATTAGCGCAGTGATGTTGTAGTCCCTTACTGCCTATAGCTTCTGGCAAGGTCCTCTGTTATGACCTGGTGGTTAGGAGCACCCGGAATGACCTGATAGTTAAAACTCACACAGGACAAGCTCTGGGATGTAGGAGCTCTGCTGACCGCAATCCCTAATCCTATCACACACACTAGAAATAGCCGTGGAGCGCTCCTGACTCTACCTAGGCGCCTCGTCACAGCCTAAGAGCTAGCTAGCCCTAGAGATAGAAAATAAAGTTCCCCAAAGGAAAAGGCAGCCCCCCACATACGAGTTGACTGTGAGTAAAGATGAAAGTCACAAACGCAGAAATGAAACAGGTTTCAGCAAAGGGAGGCAAGACTTACTAAATAGACAGAGGATAGGAAAGGTAGCTTTGCGATCAGCACAAAAAAACTACAAAAGACCACGCAGAGTGGGCAAAAAGACCTCCGCACCGACTAACGGTGCGGAGATGCCACTCTGCATCCCAGAGCTTCCAGCTAGCAAGACAAAATCATGATATCCAGCTGGACAAGAAAACAATGAACGAATTAGATACTATCAGGAACTTAGCTTCTGCTGGAGTAGTCAGGTCACCAGAAAGATCCAAGAGCGAACTGAACCAATGCAGAAACATTGACAGCTGGCACGGAGTAACGATCTAAGTGGAGTTAAATAGAGAAGGCAACCAAAGGATAAACCACATCACCTGTGTAAGGAACCTCAGAAGCAGCAGCTCCACTGACAGCCACCAGAGGGAGCCCACGGACAGAACTCACCGAAGTACCATTCACGACCACAGGAGGGAGCTTGACAACAGAATTCACAACAGTCCTCACAGTTCTTTCTGTTCTCCATCAAGGTTAGGACACAAACCCATATGACAGGTGGCTCAAGCCTTTTTATAGGGTCTCTATCACGACCTGGGCTCTGTGTCTCCTGGGTATTAGGGCAGACAGGTTACTTGTAGTAATCCTTCTGTCCTTCTGGTTTCTGCTGTGCCTCCTAGAGTCTGACACAACCACAGTCTTCTGGCTACCAGGAATCTGCGCTCCACAGGGAGATAGCCCATGCACTGCTGTCCTTCCCTGGTGTCACTCTCTTGCACGCTCACTTTACACTGTTCTTCCTTTTGTTTCCCTGTCCAGGAGCTGCAGCACCTCTGGCTGCACAGCCCCTCACACGTCTCTCTTCTTTCCTCTTTCCACCAGGAGCTGTAGACCCCCACGTCTGCTCAGCTATTCTCCTATCGTACCAGCTCCGCCTCAGCTGAAGTTCCGTGACAAGCTCCTCACTGGCTTTTTCCAACTCTCCTTCCGGCCTCATACTGCTCCAGTCTGCTGTCTGGCCCTCTCACTCACTCTGCTCTGTCCCTCTGACAGACTTCCTTCTCTCTTGGTCTTCCTGGACCGACTGACCGCTTTCCCTCCAAGCCAGAATGTATAAATAGGGAAGTTCCCCTGAAAACCAGGTTCAGAGCTCCCCCTTCTGGCCTGGAGTGTTAACATGTTGTGTGCATTGTGGTTACCTGATAGAAGAGATCTTCCCTTGCTTCCAAGCATGACATCACTCTCCCCGACAGGAAAGCAATGCCACTGTGACAACCAGGACCCTGGGGCGTCACATGCGGTGAGTACGTTTTTATTGTATGTAGTGTGTTTATGTATAGACAAGGTGTGTTCCTATTAAGCAATATGATAAAAGCATATTTCTTGTTGTCACGAACCTGGAGGACCTCCGATGCTGTGTAAACCAACTGATGTGGGGGAGAGGTACCACCCTATTATTCTGTAGGTTCCCTGCCCCTGAAGGGTGGATTCCTCCCTCTCTCTGTGGTGCTGTCATGGGCTCTGAGAAATACCGTTTTCAGTAAGTAACTATGCTTTTTGTTTGCATTTTAGAAAGGTTAAAAATGTAGCAGTAATTTTTCATGGAAATGTACAAAACTTTTTTTTTTTTTTTAGGGATTTGTTAAGTTTTAAAGTGACTTTAAGGCTGTGTGCACACGTTGCGTTTTTTTTTTCGCTATAAAAACGCGATAAAAACCGCATACATATGCATTCTATAATTTAGAATGCATTCTGCAATTTTTGTGCACATGATGCATTTTTTTCCCGCGAAAAAAAAAACACATCGCGGTAAAAAACGCAGCACGTTCATTAATTTTGCGGTTTTTTTTTTTTTTCGCGTTTTTCCTGCTATATAATGAATTGGGAAAGCTCCGGAAAAAAAACAGGAAAAAAAAGGTAAAAACGCAAAAAAAAACGCATGCGGTTGTCTTGCAGGGATTTTCTGCAAGAAATTCTTACGTGAGCACATACCCTGAGGGTTCTATACATTGGAAACCCCCAAAAGTGATACAATTTTAAAAACAGCACCCCTCAACATATTTAAAATTTACCTTTAGGTAGATTATTAACCCTTCAGGTGCTTTTCAGGAATGAATGCAAAATGGCATAACGGGCATGAAGAAATTGATTTTTACCACATAAATGTTGTATACGTTCATTTCTTATGAAGAGACTCGTCTTGGTGAATGAAAAAATTAGATTGATGCTGCTAATGCTGATCTGAATGGCTTTAAATCTTGGTCTGAATTTGATAACAGCATGAAAAAAGTCCAGAATAACATCAAGTCCATGGAAGATAGTATAATCAAGACTAAAAAATCCAAACTCTCCAGAGACACTATGGACTATAAAAACAACAAGGTATATACCTGGAACAAAAACTCAATTCATGGTACTTTTAAAAAATCCATATTGAAAAATCAATCTTTTGACCGCCAGGTGGGATATAAACATAATAGATCTGTTGTTTTTTCCTCATCTGAATTCAACAGTTCTGAATTTGATTCTGATAATTCCATACATGGACTTGATAACCGCCAACATGAACGAAGACACCTTTCTACTACTCCGGCAAAAACCACAGGAGGTGCAGAAGAGGAGGTCGGAGGAAGAGAACAACACACCTGGAAACGTTATCCTGTGAGAAACTGGCGAACAAGGTATTACAATCCGTTTCCAGTGTTGTGGTTTTGATACCTATTGTTCTCTCCGTCTCAATTGGGAGTTTTCGAAAAAGGACTCAATTTTGTGCCTACCAAGAAATTTGTTTTATTCCAGACTATAAAAGACGTAAACAGATTTACAAGATTATTGACGGTTAGAGACATTTTTTCACTGACGATTTTGGTGCACAATCATCATTTGATCAATGCCGTATGACTATTGGAAATTCTGCTGCTTTTTCCTTACCGGAACAAAAAACTATCACAACTTTATAAGTCTCTGCAGGATCCTAGATGTAGTCCAGATGCTATACGTGACATTCCTCAAAATTCGTCATATTATCCCTTGCAATCCAGACTACAATCCCTGGATTTATTTCAGTCATTGGTAGAAAAAAAATCTAAAAATCTTGGATCAGAAAACTAACACGTGTGAGTATTTCAATAATTTGTCAGCAGATGAATCTCTGGCCATTGAGGAATTGCAAAATAATTCTAACCTTGTAATCACACAATTGGACAAAGGGGTGTACAGTGGTATTTGTCCTTCAAACCGCACATCAAAGCTCTTTCCACCTCCTGTCGCTCAAAAAATATCTCCAGAATACGTCCTTTCCTCAACCGTCAATCTACTAAAATTCTTGTGCATCATCTCCCACCTTGACTACTGCAACATCCTTTTCTGTGGCCTCCCTTCTAACACCCTTGCACCTCTCCAGTCCATCCTTAACTCTGCTGCCCGACTAATTCATCTCTCTCCTCGCTACTCCTCCGCTTTCCCCTCTCTGCAAATCTTTTCGCTGGCTCTCATTCCCTCAGCGTATCCAGTTCAAATTACTAACACTGACCTACAAAGCCATCAATAACCTGTCTCCTCCATATATCTCTGAACTAATCTCCTGTTATCTTCCCTCACGTAATCTCCGGTCCTCCCAAGACCTCCTTCTCTCCTCCACACTTATTCGCTCCTCACCCAACTGCCTCCAATACTTCTCCAAAATATCCCCCATCCTCTGGAATTCTTTGCCCCACACGTCCGACTATCAACCACATTCGGATCCTTCAGACGGAACCTGAAAACCCACCTCTTCAGGAAAGCCTACAGCCTGCACTGTCCCCGCTGCCGCCTCATCACTACCGAAGCTACCGCCTCACCAACGCCGGAGCTGCTGCAACCCTCAACCTATTGTCTCCTTCCCCACCATCCTGTAGAATGTAAGCCCGCAAGGGCAGGGTCCTCGCCCCTCTGTATCAGTCTGTAATGGTTAGTTTGCTTACTGTAAGTGATATTGGTAATTTGTATGTAACCCCTTCTCATGTACAGCACCATGGAATCAATGGTGCTATATAAATAAATAATAATCTATATATATAATTGTCTAAGGGGTACTTCGGTCTGTCTGTCTATAAAGGAAATCCCGCGTCGCTGATTGGTGGCGGCCGCCAATCAGCGACTGGCACAGTCCGGCCGAGAATTAGTCCCTCCCTACTTCCGTCCAGTCAGTGCCCGGTGCCCGCTCCATACTTTCCTCCAGTCAGCGCTGACACAGGGTTAATGGCAGCGTTAATGGACCGCGTTATGCTGCGGGTAACGCACTCTGTTAATGCTGCTATTAACCCTGTGTGACCAACTTTTTACTATTGATGCTGCCTATGCAGCATCAATAGTAAAAATATCTAACGTTAAAAATAATAATAAAAAAAACCCTGCTATTCTCACCTTCCATCGTCCGCCGATGCGCGCGGCTGCCTCCAGCTTCTGTTCCCAGAGATGCATTGTGAAATTACCCAGAAGACTTAGCGGACTGATTACTGATAAGTATTGTGGTGGTAATATGTTGTCCGGCCATGGTGTGGCGGTATTTTTTCCTTGTGTGTGCTATTATTTGGTCACTATGTTGTCTGGTCATGGTGTGGTGGTATTTGTTCCTTGTATTTGGTATTATTGGTCATCATATGGTGGTAATATGTGGTCTGGTCATGGTGCAGTGGTATTTGTCCCCTGTATGTGATATTATTGGTCATTTTAAAAAATTGAAAAATAAATAAAAATATGCCTAAATTGTATTGGATATTTTAACAAATGTTTAATAGGATAGGGTAGAGCCCGACCTTGTCGTGAATGCGGCTTAAAAAATCTTTTGACTGTGGACAGTTCGAGGGGTGGAGCCTGGGCAGGGTCTCAAGGGGGCCCCAAAAATGTTGCCATTATGGGGCCCCGAAATTCCGAGTGGCAGCCCTGTGCATATGTAATTAATAATTTGTCATATGATTGGTTGTTCATTGATATTTATTCTGGCTGTGACTTTAATTGTATATCCTATGACCAAGGGTGCTGCATGCACCTGAAACGCGTAAGGATTTTCATGTTTTAAATATGGCTTGCTATGCCTGAGTAAAGTTTTTTTTTTTTCCTCAGTGGTGTGCCGCTATCCTCTCAATTTTTCCTGTTTGGGTGTGCTCACCAGCCTTGCGAGCACCCACCTGCCTTCTAATCTGGCTCTAACCATTTGGTGCTTCATGTGGATCCCATTGAAGCTCCCAGACCTCCTTCTCCCACATAAATGTTGCTGACTTCTGAAAAGGCCACTCTAGCTGGAAGACTTTATTTGGCTATGAATTGCCATGGTAAACATCAGGACCACAGGATCATGATCTCGGGGTGCAAATGGGGTTGAAGAGGGAGAAGCCACACTCTGTTAACCATCTAGATCTTGTAGTCATTATTGACAGCAGCAATTAAGGGGTTAAACTATAGTCGGTACCAACACAAATCATAGCAGATGCAGCAAGTTGTCAACTATAGTGTACAGCTGCTAAATTGTCACCCGTCGGGGGATGCTAGTCTCTTATAATGCAGGTCAGTAGAAAGACATATTGGCAGTCATTAAGAGGATAAGAGACCTGGACTTGGGATTGTCTTATTATATTACAATGCTGACGCTGCAGCAGCGCCCTGACCTCCTATTATCACAATGAGCCTGCAGAGGTGACTGGTAACCACAGCACCAAGCTATAAGCTTTGTATAGTGGCTGAGCTTCACAGGAGTACAAAGATGTTGGCCTACAGCAGAGCACTGGCAGCCATGACCACATCGGTGTCCCGAGAGCAGTGGACCCATGGGAGGTGGTACAAACGTGTCCAAACTATCGTGATGTATAAATGTCAGAGATGACTCGCACTACCTCTGCCCGGAGTGGCGTCCTCTGTCACTGCACCCGACCAACACAGCCGGCGCAGGCTGGGGATTATTCTCAAGGTCATAACTAAGGCTACTTTTGTTAGGTTGAACAATAAGAAATGTTCACTCTAGTTGCCTACTCCTGGCCTAATGGATATTGATCAGGTGCGCACTAAAGAAATACACCAGACACACACATAGTCGGATGTAAACTCTCCTTGATCAATCTATGGCTCAGCTCCAAGGACTTTTATTTAATCTGAACATAGGTTTATATAACCCCTGTAAGGGGGGCTCGGTTAGCTCTAAAATGGAAGTGATCGGATGTATTCCATTGTTTAGTGAGTTGGGCAATGAGCCAGTCCATGGGCGGATCCATGAGGTCATCAGGGTGGGTTGGTCCATGAGGTCATCAAGTTGGGCATCACTGTGGGCGGATCCATGAGGTCATCTTGGATATCAGCACATGGTGTGGTGAAACAGGAAATGGCAGCCATCTTTAGTGTCTCACTTTGATCTGAGCAAGCTTATGTAAGGTTAAACAGTACACGTTATGGGTCACTTCTCTCAACCTATTATGTCTTGAGGTTAATTAAGTATTTGATCTTATGGCTCTCCTCAACACTTTCACACATCACGCTTTCGCTGTGGGGCTCAATCTGGTGATTTTTGTGAAAACTGGATCTGGCGAATGCTGCCGCCGGATCCGTTTTTTTCTCAGACATGTATTCGCGCCGGATGGCCTCATGCTTTGTCCATCTTTTCAAACTTTTTGTCCGGCGTCTGGGAAATAAACGTACAAAGTTACGTTTTTTTTTGTCTGCTGCGAAAATCCGGACAGTGCCGGACCCGGCACTTTCCGGCTTTTTGCTAGAATGGAAGCCTATGGGTGCCGGATCCAGCAAATGATGTATTCCGGTGCTGGATTCCAGTGTTTTTTTTTTTTTTAACTGAGCATGCTTCGCTACAATTGGCCAGCCCCCAATTAGGAAACAGATATAAAGCCTGCCAGGTAGGCCTTCACTCATCCATTTACCAGCCAGCAAGACACAGAACACCTGCCGCCAGAGCTGAACCTGCCGCCAGAGCTGAACCTGCCGCCAGAGCTTAACCTGCCAGCAGCTAGCCGTGCCTTCTTCTGGGAGCCCTCCCCTGCATCGTCAGCGCTGTGAGGTAAATATATTTTTCTTTCAGTGATGTTCGTGAAAATACAGTACAGACCAAAAGTTTGGACACATCCTTCTCATTCAAAGATTTTTCTGTATTTTCATGACTATGAAAATTGTACATTCACACTGAAGGTGTAAAAAACTATGAATTAACACATGTGGAATTATATACTTAACAAAAAGTGTGAAACTGAAATTGTGCCTTATATTCTAGGTTTTTCAAAGTAACCACCTTTTGCTTTGATGACTGACTGCTTTGCACACTCTTGGCATTCTCTTGATGAGCTTCAAGCGGTAGTCACCGGGAATGGTCAAATGATTCCAACAATTTTGAAGCAGTTCCCAGAGATGCTTTTGCCTGCACTTTGCGGTCCAGCTCACCCCAAACCATCTCGATTGGGTTCAGGTCTGGTGACTGTGGAGGCCAGGTCATCTGGCGTAGTACCCCATCACTCTCCTTCTTGGTCAAATAACCCTTACACAGCCTGGAGGTGTGTTTGGGGTCATTGCCCTGTTGAAAAATAAATGATGGTTCAACTAAATGCAAACCGGATGGAATAGCATACCCCTGCAAGATGCTGTGGTAGCCATGCTGGTTTCGAATAAATCCCCAACAGTGTCACCAGCAAAGCACCCCCACACCATCACACCTCCCCCTCCATGCTTCACGGTGGCAACCAGGCATGTAAAATCCATTCACCTTTTCCGCGTCGCACAAAGACACGGTGGTTGGAACCACAGATCTTAAATTTGGACTCATCAGACAAAAGCACAAATTTCCACTGGTCTAATGTCCATTCCTTGTGTTCTTTAGCCCAAACAAGTCTCTTCTGCTTGTTGCCTGTCCTTAGCAGTGGTTTCCTAGCAGCTATTTTACCATGAAGGCCTGCTGCACAAAGTCTCCTCTTAACAGTTGTTGTAGAGATGTGTCTGCTGCTAGACCTCTGTGTGGCATTGACCTGGTCTCTAATCTGAGCTGCTGTTAACATGCGATTTCTGAGGCTGGTGACTCGGATAAACTTATCCTCAGAAGCAGAGGTGACTCTTGGTCTTCCTTTCCTGGGGCGGTCCTCATGTGAGCCAGTTTCTTTGTAGCGCTTGATGGTTTTTGCCACTGCACTTGGGGACACGTTCAAAGTTTGCACAATTTTTTGGACTGACTGACCTTCATTTCATAAAGTAATGATGGCCACTCGTTTTTCTTTACTTAGCAGTTTTTCTCTTGCCATAATACAAATTCTAAGTAAAGAACAAACTTTTGTGTGTATATATGTATGTATATATATATATATATATATATATATATATATACATAATTGTCTAAGGGTCACTTCCGTCTGTCTGTCTGTCCTTCTGTCCCGGTTATTCATTCGCTGATTGGTCGCGGCAGCCATGACAATCAGCGACGGGCACAGTCCGATTAGTCCCTCCCCTGCTCCCCTGCACTCACTGCCCGGCGCCCGCTCCGTAATCCCCTCTACTCACCGCTCACACAGGGTTAATGGCAGCGGTAACGGCCCGCGGTGTAACGCACTCCGTTACCGCTGCTATTCACCCTGTGTCTCCCCAACTATTTACTATTGATGCTGCCTATGCAGCATCAATAGTAAAAATATGTCATGTTAAAAATAATTAAAAAAAACACAAAACCTGCTATACTCGCCCTCCGCCGCCTTTCCCGCTCCTCTGGACGCTCCCGGGACCGCGCCATTGCAAGCAGCAGCTTCCGCACCCAGGGCTGGTGTGCGACAAGGACCTGCCGTGATGTCATGGTCAGGTGACTGCGACGTCATCATAGGTCCTGCTCACACCAGCCCTGGGAGCGGAAGCTGGCGCTCGCAATGGAGCGGTCCCGGGAGTGTCCGGAGGAGCGGAAAAGGCGGCGGAGGGTGAGTGTAGCAGGACTTCCAACGGGCCTTCGGAAGATGAGTATATGTTTATTTGTTTTTTAAGTCTCTATACTACGTGGCTCTGTGCTGGACAATATACTATGTGGCTGGACAATATACTCTGTCGCTGGGAAATATAGTACGTGACTGGGCAATATACTACGTGATTGGGCAATATACTACGTGGCTGCGCAATATACTACGTGGCTGCGCAATATACTACGTGGCTGGGCAATATACTACGTGGCTGGGCAATATACTACGTGGCTGGGCAATATACTACGTGACTGGGCAATATACTACGTGACTGGGCAATATACCACGTGGCTGCACAATATACTACGTGGCTGGGCAATATACTACGTGGCTGGGCAATATACTACGTGGCTGGGCAATATACTACGTGACTGGGCAATATACTACGTGACTGGGCAATATACTACGTCGCTGGCCAATATACTACGTCACTGGGCAATATACTACGTGGATGTGCATATTCTAGAATACCCGATGCGTTAGAATCGGGCCACCATCTAGTCTACTATATAATTGTCTAAGGGTCACTTCCGTCTGTCTGTCTTTCTGTCACGGTTATTCATTCGCTGATTGGTCTCGCCAGCTGCCTGTCATGGCTGCCGCGACCAATCAGCAACGGGCATAGTCCAGAAGAAAATGGCCGCTCCTTACTCCCCGCAGTGAGTGTCGCCGGCGATCCACTCCATACTCCCCGCTCCCCGCAGTTAGTGTCCCCGGCGCTCCGCTCCATACTCCCCGCTCCCCGCAGTGTCCCCGGCGCTCCGCTCCACACTCCCCGCAGTGTCCCCGGCGCTCAGCTCCATACTCCCCGCAGTCACTGTCCCCGGTGCTCGCTCCATACTCCCCTCCGGTCACGGCTAACACAGGGTTAATGCCGGCGGTAACGGACCGCGTTATGCCGCGGGTAACGCACTCCGTTACCACCGCTTGTAACCCTGTGTGTCCCCAACCATTTACTATCGATATATCCAAGGAGAACTATGAGTCCAAAAAATTGCCAAAAAGGTAATTAAAAAAATCCGTGAGTACATCAGAACCAAAGATCACGGATCAGGACACTGCTGAGTATATCAACTATAAGTATCTGTGCAACAATGTGCAACTAATATACTATCATCACGTATATCAAACTGCTGACAGACCGTGGCAATTCAACTATGAACTCTAACTTGTATACATACAACCGGTAATGTTACTACATGCCTGTCAGACAGTTATGTGCAAATAAAAGTGCAGGATAAAGTCTAATTACCTATTTTAGTGCGGCAGGTCCTGTCCCAGTCTTGGTAAGCTACCCCAACGCGCGTTTCGCGTCTGGTGATTCCCGCTTCCTCAGGGGGCGTGTTTGGGGTCATTGTCCTATTGAAAAATCAATGATGGTCCAACTAAACGCAAACCGGATGGAATAGCGTGCCGCTGCATTATTCTGTGATAGCCATGCTGGTTCAGTATGCCTTCAATTTTGAAAAAATAAATCCCCAACAGTGTCACCAGCAAAGCACCCCCACACTATCACACCTCCTCCTCCATGCTTCACGGTGGGAACTAGGCATGTAGAGTCCATCCATTCACCTTTTCTGCGTTGCACAAAGACATGGTGTTTGGAACCAAAGATCTCAAATTTGGACTCATCAGACCAAAGCACAGATTTCCACTGCTCAATTCCTTGTGTTCTTTAGCCCAAACAAGTCTTTTCTGCTTGTTGCCTGTCCTTAACAGTGGTTTCCTAGCAGCTATTTTACCATGAAGGCCTGCTGCACAAAGTCTCCTCTTAACAGTTGTAGAGATGTGTCTGCTGCTAGAACTCTGTGTGGCATTGACCTGGTCTCTAATCTGAGCTGCTGCTAACCTGCGATTTTTAAGGCTGGTGACTCGGATAAACTTATCCTCAGAAGCAGAGGTGACTCTTGGTCTTCCTTTCCTGGGGCGGTCCTCATGTGAGCCAGTTTCTTTGTAGCACTTGATGATTTTTGCAACTGCACTTGGGGACACTTTCAAAGTTTTCCCAAATTTTTGGACTGACTGACCTTCATTTCTTAAAGTAATGATGGCCACTCGTTTTTTTTTTTACTTAGCTGCTTTTTTCTTGCCATAATACAAATTCTAACAGTCTATTCAGTAGGACTATCAGCTGTGTATCCACCAGACATCTGCCCAACACAACTGATGGTCCCAACCCCATTTATAAGGCAAGAAATCCCACTTATTAAACCTGACAGGGCACACCTGTGAAGTGAAAACCATTTCCGGTGACTACCTCTTGAAGCTCATCAAGAGAATGCCAAAAGTGTGCAAAGCAGTCATCAAAGCAAAAGTTGGCTACTTTGAAGAGCCTAGAATATAAGACATATTTTCCATTGTTTCACACTTTTTTTTGTTAAGTATATAATTCCACATGTGTTAATTCATAGTTTTGATGCCTTCAGTGTGAATTTACAATTTTCATAGTCATGAAAATACAGAAAAATCTTTAATTGAGGAGTGTCCAAACTTTTGGTCTGTACTGTGCTTCCAGAAGGAGACGGACGGGGTGGAGAAATACCAGGAGTGGGCTCGCAATTGGTAAGTTTCTTACATGCATCGCAGAACTACATCATCACAGTACACACGACATAAAACAGATCATTACAGACATCACAGTGCACTTAATTTATTTACCGTATATACTCGAGTATAAGCCGAGATTTTCAGCCCACTTTTTTGGGGTCGGCGGGAGAGGGGGAGCGGCGGCTGTGATATACTTACCTGCTCCTATAAGACCAAGAGAAAGAAAAGATCATGTCCATAGAAATGGGAGCACCTCAGACAAATATCAAAAATGCAAAGTTTTTATTATAGATCAACATGATAATATACCACACACAAAGAAAACATAAGGTTTAAAAACATTTAAAAGTGCAAAATGCAACAGAAAAGAAACACAGCAGTCATATCCTAATATAGGGAAAATGACAACCCACAACCCTATCCTCTCCCAAGAAAACAAGGATATATATATGTAAACAAACGTAGTGACCCAAGACATACACTATATAGAAAAACAATATGTAACTCTCAACCTCAGTAGAAACAATGCAATGCATACAAGCGCATGGCGCCACTTGATATCACAGTACCATATAGCCCTAAAAAAACATGATATTATGCTCACCGGCACGTAACAATCCCATGCCTGGGCAGCTGTTGAAAAAAAGGCTCATTGCACATAGGTAAAGAACATGTTGGACATGGTGGTCACATACATGTCAGAATTAAAAAAATACCCACGCCTAAAGAGATCCATATGCGTATGAAAAACCGGATCATATGCAAGTTAGAGAGGGAGAGATATGGGAGAGAGGGAAAGGGGCTGTGGGGTGCAACCCACGCGTATCGCCGCAGCTGTGGCGGCTTCCTCAGGGAAAAAAAAAATGCTATTTTTTCCCTGAGGAAGCCGCCACAGCTGCGGCGATACGCGTGGGTTGCACCCCACAGCCCCTTTCCCTCTCTCCCATATCTCTCCCTCTCTAACTTGCATATGATCCGGTTTTTCATACACATATGGATCTCTTTAGGCGTGGGTATTTTTTTAACCTCACCATAGAAAACATATACAATTTTATTGGTCAATATAAAAAAATGCTAAATATATATACAAAGGACACATAACACACAAAAACTTAAAAATACTGTTAAATAGGGCCTGCGCTGTGCGTTACAATAGTGTATGTAGTGTACCCTGATTCCCCACCTATGCTGCGAAATACATTACCAAAGTTGCCGTTTTCGCCTGTCAATCAGGCTGGTCAGGTTGGGTGGGCGTGGTGACATCGCTGTTTCTTCCCCAGCTTTCCGTTGGTGGCGTAGTGGTGTGCGTATGTCCAAGTGCCGAATCCACTGCGCGCAGGTGAAGAAAAAGCGCGCGATCTGCGCTATTACCCTTGTCATCGGTGGGGGCGGCCATCTTCCTGAGGCCACGCGTGCGCAGATGGAGTGCTCTGCTGCACGGGGCTTCAGGAAAATCTCCAAATCATGGTCCTCCTCACCACATTCCCACAGTCATTTCTACCTCCCATCCACGCTCTATCACCACCTTCTGTAACCTCTCTAACCTTATACCCATTCACCCAGCCTCCGCTTCCCCAGTCCCACTAACAGGAGCTCTGTGGAACGCTCGCTCTGTCTGCAACAAGCTTTCCTACATCCATGATCTTTTTGTTACTACCAAACTTTCCTTCCTCGCCATCACCGAAACCTGGCTCACCCCTTCTGACACAGCCTCTCCTGCTGCACTTTCGTATGGTGGCTTCCACCTTTCTCACACACCCCGCCCCAGCAGCAAACATGGCGGAGGAGTTGGTTTTCTCCTGTCAGATACCTGCTCCTTCACCCCAATCCCACTGCCAACCTCTGTTACCCTCCCTTCCTTTGAGGTGCACTCTGTGCGCATCTACTCCCCCTCCAACCTCCAACTGTCTGTCATCTACCGCTCCCCAGGGCCAGCCACCACCTTCTTTGACCACTTCACCACCTGGCTACTTCATTTCCTTTCCGCGGACATCCCTACTATCATCATGGGCGACTTCAACATCCCTATTGACACTTCCCTCTCAGCTGCCACTAAACTTCTCTCTCTCTCACTTCCTCCTTCGGCCTCACTCAATGGTCTTCTACAGCCACCCACAAAGATGGCCACACACTGAACCTCATCTTCACCCGCCTCTGCTCCCTATCTAACCTCTCGAACTCACCTCTTCCTCTCTCTGACCAAAACCTTCTCACATTCTCTTCCCTCTCCACTCCATGTCTACAATCCCCACCCCACAAACTTTCACACCCTCGCAGAAATCTTAAACACCTTGACCTACACTCATTCTCTGAATTCCTCCTCCCTCTCACAGATATAAGTTTCTTACACAATGCGGATGATGCTGCCGCTCTATATAACACCACAATAGCTGCAGCTTTGGAATCTGCTGCCCCACTTACACATACCAAAGCTCGCAAAATCAACAGACAGCCCTGGCACACCAGCCTGACCAAAGAACTGAGGCGAGCTTCCAGGGCTGCTGAGCGCAGATGGAAAAGATCCCACTCCCAACGAGCACTTCATCGCATTCAAACAGTCCCTCACTACTTTCACACAGCTAAACAAACCTACTTCTCATCTCTCATATCCTCCCTGTCTCACAACCCTAAACAGTTATTCAACACCTTCAATTCTCTCCTCCGTTGCCCAGCACCTCCTCCCTCCCCACTCATCTCAGCTGAAGACTTTGCCTCGTTTTTCAAGCAGAAGATTGATAACATCAGAAACAGTTTTGGTCAACAACCCCCAGAGCCCTTCCTCCCGACTTCCCAGCTTTCCACCTCCAAAACCAACTTCTCCACCATTACAGAAGATCGACTCTCCACTCTACTCTCAAGATCACATCTCACCACCTGTGCACTTGACCCGATCCCATCCCACTTCATCCCAAACCTCACCACAGTCTTCATCCCAACCCTAACCCATCTCTTCAACCTATCACTAACAACTGATGTTTTCCCCTCAAGCTTTAAACATGCCTCCATCGCACATATCCTCAAAAAGCCCTCTCTTGACCCATCCTCTGTATCTAGCTATCGCCCTATATCACTTCTCCCCTATGCCTTCAAGCTACTGGAACAAAACGTCTACCTTGAACTGTCCTCTCATCTCTCTTCTTGCTCCCTCTTTGACCGCTTACAATCTGGCTTCCGGTCACACCACTCCACTGAAACTGCCCTTCCTAAGGTCACCGATGACCTTTTAACCGCCAAGAGCAAGCGACACTACTCTGTCCTCCTCCTCCTGGACCTGTCGGCTGCCTTTGAAACAGTGGACCATTCCCTATTATTACAGACCCTCTCATCCCTTGGCATCACAGACTTGGCCCTATCCTGGATCTCATCATAACAGACCGGACATTCAGCGTCTCCCACTCACACACCACCTCCTCACCTCGCCCCCTATCTGTCGGAGTCCCACAAGGTTCAGTCCTAGGGCCCCTGCTCTTCTCCATTTACACCTTTGGCCTGGGACAGCTCATAGAATCTCATGGCTTTCAGTAGCGTCTCTATGCTGATGACACACAGATCTACATCTCTGGACCAGATATCACCTCCCTACTAACCAGAATCCCCCAATGTCCACTATTTCATCCTTCTTCTCTGCTAGATTTCTGAAACTTAACATGGACAAAACAGAATTCATCATCTTTCCCCATCTCACGTGACCCCCCCAACGAACCTATCCATTACAGTAAATGGCTGCCCACTCTCCCCAGTCCCACAAGCTCGCTGCCTCGGGGTAATCCTTGACGCTGATCTCTCCTTCAAACCACATATCCAAGCCCTTTCCACTTCAACTCAAAAATATTTCACAAATCCGTTCATTCCTCAACCAAGGATCTGCAAAAACCCTAGTCCATGCCCTCATCATCTCTCGCCTTGACTACTGCAACCTCCTGCTCTGTGGCCTCCCCTCGAACACTCTTGCACCCCTCCAATCTATTCTAAACTCTGCTGCCCAACTAATCCACCTGTCCCCCCGCTATTTGCCAGCTTTTCCCCTCTGTCAATCTGTACAAAACCCTAACCATGACATACAAAGCCATCCACAACCTGTCTCCTCCATACATCTGTGACCTCGTCTCCCGGTACTTTCCTGCATGCACCCTCCGATCCTCACAAGATCTCCTTCTTTATTCCCCTCTTATCTCCTCTTCCCACAATCGCATACAAGATTTCTCTTGCGCATCACCCTTACTCTGGAACTCTCTACCACAACATATCAGACTCTCACCTACCATCGAAACCTTCAAAAAGAGCCTGAAGACCCACCTCTTCCGACAAGCCTACAACCTGCAGTAACCACTGATTGACCAAACCGCTGCATGACCAGCTCTACCCTCGCCTACTGTAGTGTCACCCATCCCTTGTAGATTGTGAGCCTTCGCGGGCAGGGTCCTCTCTCCTCCTGTACCAGTTATGACTTGTATTGTTTAAGATTATTGTACTTGTTTTTATTATGTATAACCCTCCTTACATGTAAAGCGCCATGGAATAAATGGCGCTATAACAATAAATAATAATAATAATAATTGTTGTGAATTCTGTGGCTGAATTCACTCCTGTGGTCACAAGTGGTACTGCAGCTTCTGAGCTTCCTCCCTCAGGTGTTCTGGTGAGCTCGTTAACTGCTTCATTACTTAACTCCGCCTGATGCTGCTATCCTTGCTCCTTGTCAATGTTTCAGTGTTGGATCTGAGCTTCTCCTGATTGTTCCTGTGACCTGCTGCTCTGTATAGCTAGTGCTTTTTGCTTTTTTGTTGCTTTTTTTCTGTCCAGCTTGTCTTTTGTTTTGCTGGAAGCTCTGAGACGCAAAGGGTGTACCGCCGTGCCGTTAGTTCGGCACGGTGGGTTTTTATTTTCCCCTTTGCGTGGTTTTGCTTTAGGGTTTTTTGTAGACTGCAAAGTTCGCTTTACTGTCCTCGCTCTGTCCTAGAATATCGGGCCCCACTTTGCTGAATCTATTTCATCCCTACGTTTTGTCTTTTCATCTTACTCACAGTCATTATATGTGGGGGGCTGCCTTTTCCTTTGGGGAATTTCTCTGGGGCAAGTCAGGCCTATTTTTCTATCTTCAGGCTAGCTAGTTTCTTAGGCTGTGCCGAGTTGCCTAGGTAGTTGTTAGGCGCAATCCACAGCCGCTTTTAGTTGTGTTTAGGATAGGATCAGGTGTGCAGTCTACAGAGTTTCCACGTCTCAGAGCTCGTTCTTGTATTTTTGGGTATTTGTCAGATCACTGTGTGCGCTCTGATCGCTAAGCACACTGTGTTTCTGGATTGCCTTCATAACACCTGTCATTAGCAAACATTACAGTACAAGGAGCCAAAACTAATGATTCTCAATAGAGGGAAAGAAAAAGTTCTGACATCATTTTTTTTTTTTTTTTTTTCTGCTCTGTGTTCACTTTTTTTTTTTTTTCCCCTAGACATTTGGGTGATTCTGGACACAGGTGTGGACATGGATATTCAGGGTCTGTGCTCTTCAATGGATAATCTCGTTATAAATGTACAAAAAATTCAAGATACTATTGATCAGAAATCTATGTTAGAACCAAGAATTCCTATTCCTGATTTGTTTTTTGGAGATAGAACTAAGTTTCTAAGTTTCAAAAATAATTGTAAGCTATTTCTGGCCTTGAAACCTCATTCTTCTGGTAATCCTATTCAACAGGTTTTGATTATTATTTCTTTTTTGCGCGGCGACCCTCAAGACTGGGCATTTTCTCTTGCGCCAGGAGACCCTGCATTGAGTAGTGTCGATGCGTTTTTCCTGGCGCTCGGATTGCTGTACGATGAGCCTAATTCAGTGGATCAGGCTGAGAAAAATTTGCTGGCTTTGTGCCAGGGTCAGGATGATATAGAAGTATATTGTCAGAAATTTAGGAAATGGTCAGTACTCACTCAGTGGAATGAATCTGCGCTGGCAGCTTTGTTCAGAAAGGGTCTCTCTGAGGCTCTTAAGGATGTCATGGTGGGATTTCCTATGCCTGCTGGTTTGAATGAGTCTTTGTCTTTGGCCATTCAGATCGGTCGACGCTTGCGCGAGCGTAAATCTGTGCACCATTTGGCGGTACTGCCTGAGGTTAAACCTGAGCCTATGCAGTGCGATAGGACTATGACTAGAGTTGAACGGCAGGAATACAGACGTCTGAATGGTCTGTGTTTCTACTGTGGTGATTCCACTCATGCTATTTCTGATTGTCCTAAGCGCACTAAGCGGTCCGCTAGGTCTGCCGTCATTGGTACTGTACAGTCCAAATTCCTTCTGTCCATTACCTTGATATGCTCTTTGTCGTCGTTTTCTGTCATGGTGTTTGTGGATTCGGGCGCTGCCCTGAATCTGATGGATTTGGATTATGCTAAACGTTGTGGGTTTTTCTTGGAGCCTTTGCGGTGTCCTATTCCATTGAGAGGAATTGATGCTACACCTTTGGCCAAGAATAAACCTCAATACTGGGCCCAGCTGACCATGTGCATGGCTCCTGCACATCAGGAAGTTATTCGCTTTCTGGTGTTGCATAATCTGCATGATGTGGTCGTGTTGGGGTTGCCATGGCTACAAACCCATAATCCAGTATTGAATTGGAATTCCATGTCGGTATCCAGCTGGGGTTGTCAGGGGGTACATGGTGATGTTCCATTTTTGTCGATTTCGTCATCCACCCCTTCTGAGGTCCCAGAGTTCTTGTCTGATTATCAGGATGTATTTGAAGAGCCCAAGTCCGATGCTCTACCTCTGCATAGGGATTGTGATTGTGCTATCAATTTGATTCCTGGTAGTAAATTCCCTAAAGGTCGATTATTTAATTTATCCGTGCCCGAACACGCCGCTATGCGCAGTTATGTGAAGGAATCCCTGGAGAAGGGACATATTCGCCCATCGTCATCACCACTGGGAGCAGGGTTCTTCTTTGTAGCCAAGAAGGATGGTTCGCTGAGACCGTGTATTGATTACCGCCTTCTTAATAAGATCACTGTTAAATTTCAGTATCCCTTGCCATTGTTATCTGACTTGTTTGCTCGGATTAAGGGGGCTAGTTGGTTCACTAAGATAGATCTTCGTGGTGCGTATAATCTGGTGAGAATCAGGCAAGGAGATGAATGGAAAACTGCATTCAATACGCCCGAGGGTCATTTTGAGTATCTAGTGATGCCGTTCGGACTTGCCAATGCTCCATCTGTGTTTCAGTCTTTTATGCATGACATCTTCCGTGAGTATCTGGATAAATTCCTGATTGTTTACTTGGATGACATTTTGATCTTCTCAGATGATTGGGAGTCTCATGTGAAGCAGGTCAGAATGGTTTTTCAGGTCCTGCGTGCTAACTCTTTGTTTGTGAAGGGATCAAAGTGTCTCTTCGGTGTGCAGAAAGTTTCATTTTTGGGGTTCATCTTTACCCCTTCTACTATTGAGATGGATCCAGTTAAGGTCCAAGCCATCCAGGATTGGATTCAGCCGACATCTCTGAAAAGTCTGCAAAAGTTCCTGGGCTTTGCTAATTTTTATCGTCGCTTCATCTGTAATTTTTCTAGCATTGCCAAACCATTGACCGATTTGACCAAGAAGGGTGCTGATTTGGTTAATTGGTTTTCTGCTGCTGTGGAAGCTTTTCAGGAGTTGAAGCGTCGTTTTGTTCTGCCCCTGTGTTGTGTCAGCCAGATGTTTCTCTTCCGTTCCAGGTCGAGGTTGATGCTTCTGAGATTGGAGCAGGGGCGGTTTTGTCACAGAGAGGTTCTGATTGCTCAGTGATGAAACCATGTGCTTTCTTTTCCAGGAAGTTTTCGCCCGCTGAGCGTAATTATGATGTGGGCAATCGAGAGTTGCTGGCCATGAAGTGGGCATTCGAGGAGTGGCGTCATTGGCTTGAAGGAGCTAAGCATCGCGTGGTGGTATTGACTGATCATAAGAACTTGACTTATCTCGAGTCTGCCAAGCGCTTGAATCCTAGACAGACCCGTTGGTCGTTATTTTTTGCCCGCTTCGACTTTGTGATTTCGTACCTTCCGGGCTCTAAAAATGTGAAGGCGGATGCTCTGTCTAGGAGTTTTGTGCCCGACTCTCCGGGTTTATCTGAGCCAGCGGGTATCCTCAAGGAAGGAGTCATTGTGTCTGCCATCTCCCCTGATTTGCGGCGGGTGCTGCAAAAATTTCAGGCGAATAAACCTGATCGTTGTCCAGCAGAGAAACTGTTCGTCCCTGATAGGTGGACTAATAAACTTATCTCTGAACTTCATTGTTCGGTGTTGGCTGGTCATCCTGGAATCTTTGGTACCAGAGAGTTAGTGGCTAGATCCTTCTGGTGGCCATCTCTGTCACGGGATGTACGTACTTTTGTGCAGTCCTGTGGGATTTGTGCTAGGGCTAAGCCCTGCTGTTCTCGTGCCAGTGGGTTGCTTTTGCCCTTGCCGGTCCCAAAGAGGCCTTGGACACATATTTCGATGGATTTCATTTCTGACCTTCCCGTTTCTCAAAAGATGTCAGTCATTTGGGTGGTCTGTGATCGCTTTTCTAAAATGGTCCATCTGGTGCCCATGGCTAAATTGCCTTCCTCCTCTGATTTGGTACCTTTGTTCTTTCAGCATGTGGTTCGGTTGCATGGCATTCCTGAGAATATTGTTTCTGACAGAGGTTCCCAGTTTGTTTCAAGGTTTTGGCGAGCCTTTTGTGGTAGGATGGGCATTGACCTATCCTTTTCCTCGGCTTTCCATCCTCAGACTAATGGCCAGACCGAACGAACCAATCAGACCTTGGAAACATATCTGAGATGTTTTGTTTCTGCAGACCAGGATGATTGGGTGTCCTTTTTGCCGTTGGCTGAGTTCGCCCTTAATAATCGGGCCAGCTCGGCTACCTTGGTTTCTCCATTTTTTTTGCAATTCTGGGTTCCATCCTCGTTTCTCTTCAGGACAGGTTGAGTCTTCGGACTGTCCTGGTGTGGATTCTGTGGTGGATAGGTTGCAGCAGATCTGGACTCAGGTAGTGGACAATTTGATCTTGTCCCAGGAGAAAGCTCAACTTTTCGCTAATCGCAGACGCCGTGTGGGTCCCCGACTTCGTGTTGGGGATCTGGTTTGGTTATCTTCTCGTCATATTCCTATGAAGGTTTCCTCTCCTAAATTTAAACCTCGTTTTATTGGTCCGTATAGGATTTCTGAGGTTCTCAATCCTGTGTCTTTTCGTTTGACCCTCCCAGACTCCTTTTCCATACATAATGTATTCCATAGGTCGTTGTTGCGGAGATACGTGGCACCTATGGTTCCATCTGTTGAGCCTCCTGCCCCGGTTTTGGTGGAGGGGGAATTGGAGTATATTGTGGAGAAGATTTTGGATTCTCGTGTTTCTAGACGGAAACTCCAGTATCTGGTTAAATGGAAGGGTTATGCTCAGGAAGATAATTCCTGGGTCTTTGCCTCTGATGTTCATGCTTCCGATCTTGTTCGTGCCTTTCATGCAGCTCATCCTGGTCGGCCTGGGGGCTCTGGTGAGGGTTCGGTGACCCCTCCTCAAGGGGGGGGTACTGTTGTGAATTCTGTGGCTGAATTCACTCCTGTGGTCACAAGTGGTACTGCAGCTTCTGAGCTTCCTCCCTCAGGTGTTCTGGTGAGCTCGTTAACTGCTTCATTACTTAACTCCGCCTGATGCTGCTATCCTTGCTCCTTGTCAATGTTTCAGTGTTGGATCTGAGCTTCTCCTGATTGTTCCTGTGACCTGCTGCTCTGTATAGCTAGTGCTTTTTGCTTTTTTGTTGCTTTTTTTCTGTCCAGCTTGTCTTTTGTTTTGCTGGAAGCTCTGAGACGCAAAGGGTGTACCGCCGTGCCGTTAGTTCGGCACGGTGGGTTTTTATTTTCCCCTTTGCGTGGTTTTGCTTTAGGGTTTTTTGTAGACTGCAAAGTTCGCTTTACTGTCCTCGCTCTGTCCTAGAATATCGGGCCCCACTTTGCTGAATCTATTTCATCCCTACGTTTTGTCTTTTCATCTTACTCACAGTCATTATATGTGGGGGGCTGCCTTTTCCTTTGGGGAATTTCTCTGGGGCAAGTCAGGCCTATTTTTCTATCTTCAGGCTAGCTAGTTTCTTAGACTGTGCCGAGTTGCCTAGGTAGTTGTTAGGCGCAATCCACAGCCGCTTTTAGTTGTGTTTAGGATAGGATCAGGTGTGCAGTCTACAGAGTTTCCACGTCTCAGAGCTCGTTCTTGTATTTTTGGGTATTTGTCAGATCACTGTGTGCGCTCTGATCGCTAAGCACACTGTGTTTCTGGATTGCCTTCATAACACCTGTCATTAGCAAACATAACAAATAATAGGAGATACAACAAAAATATTTAAAAAAAAATACCAGCAACATTAGTTATAAGGGCTTTAACAGTAGGAGATACAATAAAAATGGCTCTGCCTGCCGGTGAAATGGAGAAGCAGCAATATGTATCACTTCTTGCGATGAGGTGTCCAATCCGTTCCACCAACAAGTCGACGTTCTCAGCTTTCATCCGCACATAGTTGAAAAGCTTCTCGGGGTTTCCTTGTAACTCCATGTATAATATTGAATACATCCCACGCGTCATTCTCTGTGCTGTGATTGGGTAAATCCACAAATGTCGTCAGCGCTGACGCATGATGAGCTGCTGTCTCTATCGCTCCTTCTCCAGAACAATCGCTTTCAAACATTTCGCCTCAAAAGTAAAATCCACAGATATCTTCAGAATGTTTGCCACCACGCCTTCCATCTTCGCCACTTGCTCTACAACCTGTCATAGATGGACTGTGGGAACACTGTACTGTATATATGGGTTTTCAGTAGCCAATCACGTTTGGGAGCCTCCCATGGGTGTTTTTAAAAACCGGATCCGTCGTAAAACGGTTAAAAAAAAACGAACGACACCGATGCAAAATGTTCTTTTTGCCGGTTCCACTAGTCGGATCCGGCGGAAAAACAGATCTGTCCCATCAGTTTTTCACAATTTACGCCGTATCCGTCGCTCCGTTGGATTCAGCCTGACAGCAAAAACCTGATGTGTAAAAGTAGCCTAAGGCTTCTTTCACATTTCCGTCGGTACGGGGCCGTTACAAAGCGTCGGCACAACATACCAACGGACAGTAGTGATTTTTTGCACAACGTGGGCAGCGGACGCAGTGTTTCAACGCGTCTGCTGCCCATTGTGAAGTCCCAGGGAGGAGGGGGTGGAGTTCCGGCCGTGCCTGCGCATTTCAAAATGCAGGACCCGACGTACGAAAAAAGTTCCCTTGAATGTTTTTTCGCTACGACAGTCCGCCAAATACTGACGCATCCAGTGCACGACGTATGGAACCTGTGTCCATACGTCGCGATGCGTCGGTAATACAAGTCTATGGAGAAAAAACGCATCCTGTGGGCAACTTTGCAGGATGCGTTTCTTCTCCAAAACGACGCATTGCGACGGAGGCCAAACGACACAAGTGTGAAAGTGGCCTTAGAGAAAATGTCAAACCACGGGCAATGTTACAATATAGCCAAGCTCGGACTGGCCCATAAGGTAACAGGGCAATCCCCCGGTGGGCCCCTGTGCAGATTTGGGCCTCCAACTCCCCTGGTCAGTACTTGGCATAATTCACTTGACTCACTCTGTACAGGAAAAAAGCAACATCTCATCATTCATTAACCAAACTGCCCAGATTATTATTATATTGAGATATAGGTATATTTGTGAACAGGGGTAGCGTAATATTTGAATGCAAGTGAAAAGAGGGCCCCCTCCCAAAGTTAATCTTACTGGTGGTCCCTTGTCACCCCAGTCCGACACTGAATATAGCCGTTATAAATCCCTTCATTGACTTTTATAGTGTTTTTTTTAGGTCGTTGCCTAGGTTACTGACCACCTTCTCAGGTGTTCAGTGCAAAATGGTGGTGTGGAGTGATCCAGAAGCTTCTCCCTAAGGTCCCTCACCCCTTTCTGTGAGGACTGGGTGCTGTTATTGTGTCCAGCTGGCTATGTACAAACATGGCGCCCAGCAGTGTGGGGGAATGTCGCGCTCTGCTGTTAATTCAAATTCTGAGGTAAATTGATCACAGAATGTTTAACCCCTTAATCCCATTTGACGTACTATCCCGTCAAGGTGATCTGGGACTTAATTCCCAGGGACGGGATAGTACGTCATAGCGATCGGCCGCGCTCTCGGAGGGAGCGCGGCTGAGTGTCAGCTGACTATCGCAGCTGACATCCGGCACTATGTGCCAAGAGCGGTCACGAACCTCCCCCGGCACACTAACCCCCGACACACTGCGATCAAACACGATCGCAGTGTTCCGGCGGTATAGGGAAGCATCGCGCAGGGAGGGGGCTCCATGCGTGCTTCCCTGAGACCCTCGGAGCAACGCGATGTGATCGCGTTGCTCTGAGGGTCTCCTACCTTCTTTTCCCTGCAGGCCCCGGATCCAAAATGGCCGCGGGGCTGCATCCGGGTTCTGCAGGGAGGTGGATTACCAAGCGCCTGCTCAGAGCAAGCGCCGGCAAGCCTCCCTGGTTTGCCTGTGTGATCGTTGATCTGACACAGTGCTCTGCAAAGTGTCAGATCAGCGATCTGACCTTATAACATGATGCCCAACCTGGGGCAATGTTATAAAGTAAAAAAAATAAATATTTAGTTGTGTAAAAAAAAAAAACCTAAATAAAGAAAAAAATATATATATTATTCCCATAAATACATTTCTTTATCTAAATAAAAAAACAACAATAAAAGTACACATATTTAGTATTGCCGTGTCCGTAACGACCCGACCTATAAAACTGTCCCACTAGTTAACCCCTTCAGTGAACACCGTAAAAAAAAGAGGCAAAAAACAAAGCTTTATCATACTGCTGAACAAAAAGTGAAATAGCATGCGATCAAAAAGACGGATATAAGTAACCATGTTACCACTGAAAACGTCATCTTGTCCCGCAAAAAACGAGCCACCATACAGCGTCATCAGCGAAAAAATAAAAAAGTTATAGTCCTCAGAATAAAGCGATGCAAAAATAATTATTTTTTCTGTAAAATAGTTTTTATCATATAAAAGCGCCAAAACATAAAAAAATGATATAAATGAGGTATCGCTGTAATCGTACTGACCCGAAGAATAAAACTGCTTTATCAATTTTACCAAACGCGGAATGGTATAAACGCCCTCCCCACCCCCCAAAAAGAAATTCATGTATAGCTAGTTTTTGGTCATACAGCCTCAAAAAAATCGGAATAAAAAGAGATAAAAAAGTCACGTGCCCGAAAATGACACCAATAAAAACGTCAACTCGTCCCGCAAAAAACAAGACCTCACATGACTCTGTGGACCAAAATATGGAAAAATTATAGCTCTCAAAATGTGGTAACGCAAAAAATATTTTTTGCAATAAAAAGCGTCTTTTAGTGTGTGACAGCTGCCAGTCATAAAAATCCGCTAAAAAAACCCGCTATAAAAGTAAATCAAACCCCCCTTCATCACCCCCTTAGTTAGGGAAAAATAAAAAAAATTAAAAAATGTATTTATTTCCATTTTCCCATTAGGGTTAGGGCTAGGGTTGGGATTACATTTACGGTTGGGATTAGGGTTAGGGGTGTGTCAGGGTTAGAGGTGTGGTTACGGTTATGGTTGGGATTAGGGGTGTGTTGGAGTTGGGGTTGTGGTTGGTATTAGGGTTAGCGGTGTGTTTGGGTTAGGTTTTTAGTTATAATTGGGGGGTTTCCACTGTTTAGGCACATCAGGGCTCTCCAAACGCTAACCACTATCATGAAGTACAATATGTCTCGAGAAACCAATGTCAGAATCAGTGGGATCCGTTGAAGCGTTAGCAATACATGGAGCCGCACGCTCCGCTCTGGAGTGCCTGCGTCAGAGCTTAGTTTTCACATGCGAGACACGGATGAGTTTCTCGCAAATGGAAACAAGCCCATAACCTCATAAAGGGACAGCGGTCAGAATTGTAAAAATTGGCCCGGTCATTATCGTGCACAGGTACGGACTGGGGCTGAAATTCAGCCCTGGCATTTGAAACCACACAGACCCATGTTGTCCTCGCCCCCAAGAACCAGATGGGATATATTACTAATATTACCCTGGATGGAGGAAAGAAAGATTTACTACATGACCAATATTTCTATTTATACCTGTGTCCTGCTGGGGTAAGTGACGGAGTCAGTGACTTTGTGCTTCATCACAACTGTTAAAGGGACACTGTCACCTGAATTTGGAGGGAACAATCTTCAGCCATAGAGGCGGGGTTTTGGGGATTTTGATTCACCCTTTCCTTACTCGCTGGCTGCAATATTGAAGTTCATTCTCTGTCCTCCGTAGTACATGCCTGCACAAGGCAATCTTGCCTTGCGCAGGCGTGTACTATGGAGGACAGAGAATGAACTTCAATCCAATATTGCAGCCAGCGGGTAAGGAAAGGGTGAATCAAACACCCAAAAACCCCGCCTCCATGGCAGAAAATTGTTCCCTCCAAATTTAGGTGACAGTGTCCCTTTAAGGCTACTTTCACACTAGCGTTAACTGCAATCCGTCACAATGCGTCGTTTTGCAGAAAAAACGCATCCTGCAAAAGTGCTTGCAGGATGTGTTTTTTCCCCATAGACTTGTATTGATGCATTGCGACGGATGCGTCGTGCTTTGGCGGACCATCGGGAGCAAAAATGCTACATGTAACGTTTTTTGCTCCTGACAGACCGCTTTTTCCGACATGCGCGGCCGGAACTCCGCCCCCACCTCCCCGCACCTCACAATGGGGCAGCGGATGCGCCGGAGAAATGCAGCCGTTGTGCAGTGCGTTAAACGCTAGCGTCGGAATCTCTGCCCGACGCATTGCGACGGGGAGATTCCGACGCTAGTGTGAAAGTAGCCTAACAGTATGGGTGTCCTGAGAACATCGATTCTGTTAACACTGTAGCAGACAAAGCACCACAACCAGACCGGCCCTGATCGTGCAAACCACCCTCGGGGCTTAAGGGGTTAAATTGAGCGCAGTTACTTAGTGGTCATCCTCCAGGTCCCATTACTGACATACGACCCTCAGAATATGACCCCAATTGAAACGGAGGGGGGAAGGTTCATCGTCTATGAAGTTCTCCCGCCCGCCACAGCTTTTCTAGGGAGTGGGACCCCCGATAATGAAAACACAAAATTGATGAGTCAGGGTCACGCGCATCCAGGAGCACATGACTCATGGGCGGGATTTTTTATGGGATAACAGGTGTGTGATTGGCTGTTCCCGCTGGTCGGTTGCCTTCGGTATTCCCGCTTGAGGATTGGTCTCCTGAGCTGTCAGTGTGTGTACGCCCCGCCCCCTGTTGTGTATAGAGCTGAGGTATAGATACTGCAGACATCAAATTACAGTGTGACCGCAGCGCGACCGGAGCAGGTAACGAACGCGGGGGAGAGGGACACTGTGTGTATGGTGTCATGCGGTTATCTCTGTACAGACCCTTATCAGCCTGTGGGTCTGGGGAGCAGCCCCAGTATAGCACCGGGGATGGGGGGGGTGATGGCTCCCTGCCCTCCTCCTGTCACTGCCTGGGGGGTGATGGCTCCCTGCTCTCCTCCTGTCACTGCTTGGGGGGGGGGGTGATGGCTCCCTGCTCCTGGGGGGGGGGGTGATGGCTCCCTGCTCTCCTCCTGTCACTGCCTGGGGGGGGGGGGAGGGGGGTGATGGCTCCCTGCTCTCCTCCTGTCACTGCCTGGGGGGGGGAGGGGGGTGATGGCTCCCTGCTCTCCTCCTGTCACTGCCTGGGGGGGGGGAGGGGGGTGATGGCTCCCTGCTCTCCTCCTGTCACTGCCTGGGGAGGGAGGGGGGGTGATGGCTCCCTGCTCTCCTCCTGTCACTGCCTGGGGGGGGGGGAGGGGGGGTGATGGCTCCCTGCTCTCCTCCTGTCACTGCCTGGGGGGGGGGGGAGGGGGGGTGATGGCTCCCTGCTCTCCTCCTGTCACTGCCTGGGGGGGGGGGGAGGGGGGGTGATGGCTCCCTGCTCTCCTCCTGTCACTGCCTGGGGGGGGGGGGAGGGGGGGGTGATGGCTCCCTGCTCTCCTCCTGTCACTGCCTGGGGGGGGGGGGAGGGGGGGTGATGGCTCCCTGCTCTCCTCCTGTCACTGCCTGGGGGGGGGGGGGAGGGGGGGGTGATGGCTCCCTGCTCTCCTCCTGTCACTGCCTGGGGGGGGGGGAGGGGGGGTGATGGCTCCCTGCTCTCCTCCTGTCACTGCCTGGGGGGGGGGGGAGGGGGGGTGATGGCTCCCTGCTCTCCTCCTGTCACTGCCTGGGGGGGGGGGGGGGAGGGGGGGTGATGGCTCCCTGCTCTCCTCCTGTCACTGCCTGGGGGGGGAGGGGGGGTGATGGCTCCCTGCTCTCCTCCTGTCACTGCCTGGGGGGGGAGGGGGGGGTGATGGCTCCCTGCTCTCCTCCTGTCACTGCCTGGGGGGGGAGGGGGGGTGATGGCTCCCTGCTCTCCTCCTGTCACTGCCTGGGGGGGGAGGGGGGGTGATGGCTCCCTGCTCTCCTCCTGTCACTGCCTGGGGGGGGAGGGGGGGTGATGGCTCCCTGCTCTCCTCCTGTCACTGCCTGGGGGGGGGAGGGGGGGTGATGGCTCCCTGCTCTCCTCCTGTCACTGCCTGGGGGGGGAGGGGGGGTGATGGCTCCCTGCTCTCCTCCTGTCACTGCCTGGGGGGGGAGGGGGGGTGATGGCTCCCTGCTCTCCTCCTGTCACTGCCTGGGGGGGGAGGGGGGGTGATGGCTCCCTGCTCTCCTCCTGTCACTGCCTGGGGGGGGAGGGGGGGTGATGGCTCCCTGCTCTCCTCCTGTCACTGCCTGGGGGGGGAGGGGGGGTGATGGCTCCCTGCTCTCCTCCTGTCACTGCCTGGGGGGGGAGGGGGGGTGATGGCTCCCTGCTCTCCTCCTGTCACTGCTTGGGGGGGGGTGATGGCTCCCTGCTCCTGGGGGGGGGGGGGGGTGATGGCTCCCTGCTCTCCTCCTGTCACTGCCTGGGGGGGATTGCTCCCCACTCTTATCCTGGGGGGGGGGGGTGATGGCTGGCTCTCTGCTGTCGGTGGTTGGCACGGTGTCAGTTTCCGCGGTAATTTTCATATCTCGGCGATGAGTAGGTTCTTCTGTCACCCTTTATCTGGGACATCATTCCTGCAGAACAGGTCCTGCGGCGGCTCTGCACAGTTAGATCAGGAATCTGCCGTGTCCCTGATGTTTGGTGTCTCTGTGGCTGCTGGATTTCACCGTGGCTATAATGTACACTTATTTTACTTTTTCCATGAGATTTCCCCACACTTGTAAAATCTGCTCTTCTCATTCCCCACTCCCTCCCTGGCGGCTTCTCTCCTCTTAAGATTTGTTCACTGCACTTTCTTCTGTTATCACAGATTAATCATTTCTGTCTTAAGTGGAAATTCCTGCAGGTTCTCCCCTGACCGCTGTGTCCCAACATACAGGATTCTGCGTCATGCCTTACCTTCTGAAAGTCCATCTGAACAAGCAGAGCTGCAGTGTAAAGCAGTGATGCATTTGTTGACACAATGCATACAGCTGATGCAGCGACATAGACGCCCCTGTGGTGGGGGGTCCCATCCTCATGATTTCCCTTCCCCGGGAAGTCCGGCTGGGTCATCTGTCAGGAAGGCTGCTGGTGTGTATGCCCTTATTGTCCTGTGCTCTTCTATCAGGGCCGTCCAGTAATCCTCCCCCGCCATACCGTGCTGTTCTATAGAAGGTGTCCAGTAATCCTCCCCCGCCATACCGTGCTGTTCTATAGAAGGTGTCCAGTAATCCTCCCCCGCCATACCGTGCTGTTCTATAGAAGGTGTCCAGTAATCCTCCCCCGCCATACCGTGCTGTTCTATAGAAGGTGTCCAGTAATCCTCCCCCGCCATACCGTGCTGTTCTATAGAAGGTGTCCAGTAATCCTCCCCCGCCATACCGTGCTGTTCTATAGAAGGTGTCCAGTAATCCTCCCCCGCCATACCGTGCTGTTCTATAGAAGGTGTCCAGTAATCCTCCCCCGCCATACCGTGCTGTTCTATAGAAGGTGTCCAGTAATCCTCCCCCGCCATACCGTGCTGTTCCATAGGTGTCCAGTAATCCGCCGCCGTACCACACTTCTATACGGGGCTGTCCAGTAATAGATGTATATCGTGCTTTTCTATGAGTAATCCAGTAATAGATCTATCCTGCCGCCATACCGCGCTCTTCTCTAGGAGTAATACAGTATTGGTTGTATACTGCTGCCATACTGCGTTCTATATGGGGGGATGGATGTATACCACAGGTTAAACTGGGGTGGTGTTTTTTTTTGTTTGTTTTTTTTCTCGCCCTCTCCCTTCTGGCCTCCACAACTTGTGCTGCCTGCGTCACATCCACAGACACAATGTGATCTCTGACCACGAAACGCCATGTGACCTGAGTCTATTCCTTGTGACCGTCCACATGACAGCCCACAAATGATGAGGATAAATGATCCTCGGGGTCCAGGGCTGGAGCTGTTTAGTCTGTGACCGGCCATTAACCTAGTGTTGTCTCCTCCGCAGGTTCACCATGGTTCCCACAACTCTTTTGCTGTTTTGCCTCGTGGCTCTGTCCACGGCGATGCCCATCGAGGATCCTGAAGATGATGGCAAACACTGGGTAATCCTGGTGGCCGGCTCCAATGGCTGGTACAACTACAGGCATCAGGTGGTTATGCCCCACACCCTCCTTTGGTACTGTCACATGCCAGTGGCATCATACTTTGGGTTATGGCAGCATTCCTGCCACGTCATGACATTTTACTCTGCTTGAAGGATTTTTACTTTGCGTTCCATAATTAACGCTCTAGATCTCTGCTTGCTGTCCGTGTTATTTTCCATGCATTCGCTGCTATGTTTGCTCCCGAGTTGTTACTGACACGACTTGGCCTCACAATGACTTTTCCTTCTCATATTCCTGCAGGCGGATCTGTGCCATGCTTATCAAATAGTGAAGAAGAACGGCATCCCCGACGAGCAGATCGTGGTCATGATGTACGATGACATTGCCGACAATGAGGAGTAAGTGTGAATCCCATTGTGCTGCCATGCTCGGCGCGCTGTCCGTAAAGTGCATACGGCACCGCTTCACAAGCCTGTTTATGTTCTTGTCTTTTGCAGAAACCCGACCAAAGGCATCATCATCAACAGACCCAATGGGTCAGACGTGTACGCTGGGGTGCCGAAGGACTATACCGGGGAGGTAGGGGATGAGGGTGACGCTGTAGATTTAGGCTGTTCTGCTCCAGGAACCAATAATGATTTTCAGTCTTCTTTCCTGGCTCTAGGATGTCACCCCAGCAAACTTCCTGGCTGTCCTGAAA
This sequence comes from Ranitomeya imitator, assembly GCF_032444005.1. Taxonomy (NCBI): domain Eukaryota; kingdom Metazoa; phylum Chordata; class Amphibia; order Anura; family Dendrobatidae; genus Ranitomeya; species Ranitomeya imitator. The sequence continues at coordinate 781,412,092 of NC_091282.1, read as the reverse complement.
GGTGACTCAAAGGCAGTGAAAGGGAAAGGATCCGGGAAAGTCATTCAGAGGTTTGCTGATTGCTAGTAGGCTGTTATATCCCAGAGCAAACATGGATGTCCTGATAACGATTGCCCCAGTGTGAGGGGATTATGTCTATGGCTAGCTCCACATTGACCTTGCAAATACCTGGCCTAAAGGTACCGTCACACTAAGCGACGCTGCAGCGATACCGACAACGATCCGGATCGCTGCAGCGTCGCTGTTTGGTCGCTGGAGAGCTGTCACACAGACAGCTCTCCAGCGACCAACGATCCCGAGGTCCCCGGTATCCAGGGTAAACATCGGGTTACTAAGCTCAGGGCCGCGCTTAGTAACCCGATGTTTACCCTGGTTACCATCGTTAAAGTAAAAAAAACAACCACTACATACTTACCTACCGCTGTCTGTCCCCGGCGCTCTGCTTCTCTGCTCTGGCTGTGAGCGCCGGGCAGCCGGAAAGCAGAGAGGTGACGTCACCGCTCTGCTTTCCGGCCGCTGTGCTCACAGCCAGAGCAGAGAAGCCCAGCGCCAGGGACAGACAGCGGTAGGTAAGTATGTAGTGGTTGTTTTTTTACTTTAACGATGGTAACCAGGGTAAACATCGGGTTACTAAGCGCGGCCCTGCGCTTAGTTACCCGATGTTTACCCTGGTTACCAGCGAAGACATCGCTGAATCGGTGTCACACACGCCGATTCAGCGATGTCAGCGGGAGATCCAGCGACGAAACAAAGTTCTGGACTTTCTTCCCCGACCAGCGATATCACAGCAGGGGCCTGATCGCTGCTGCCTGTCACACTGGACGATATCGCTAGCCAGGACGCTGCAACGTCACGGATCGCTAGCGATATCGTCTACCTTTAACCTGGTGTCTACAGGGGCTGAGCATGAACACGAGACTCTGGATTTTGTGTATGTTTCAAGGAGATGAGCAGTGTTGCTTCTGCTTACTCCCCCACCCCACAGTGATTGACTAGGGGAGTGTGAGTGGTTTGTGGCCATTTATCTGCGGGTTATTGTATCACTGCTGATAAGATGCATTATCCCACCAGATCAGATACTGACTCATATATTCTATCCTGTCTTTTAGTGGCCCGAATGATCATGTGTTTGTCTACTTCACTGACCACGGAGCCCCGGGACTGCTGGCTTTCCCCAATGATGATGTAAGAGACCTTTCCATCCCTGATGCTCTCTGCTCTGTCAACTCATTGCCCCGACTCTTGGTCATCTCTCTGTTCTTGCTGAACTCAGCTCTTTTCTTACTGCTTTCGAAGGTGTCCTTGCTGGCTCCGCCCTAGTTTGCCTCTCTGCTCTGTCCTTGCTGCCCCCCCTTGCTTTTGGTCACTGCTCTGTTCTTGCTGCTTTCTACTTTGTCCTTGCTGCCCCCCTGCTCTAGTTTGCCTCTGCTCTGTCCTCTCTGCCCCCACTATCTTTTCTCCAATTCTCAGTGTTCCCTTCCTTCTCTCGGTCCTTGCTGGGTTGAGTCTTATGCAGTAGTTATTTTTATGTATCTGGTATCTAGATGTAGAGAAGAGCAGAAATTAAACTAGAAAGAATTATCAGAGTATCTGCGTTTATTAACTCTTTATTGCTCACTATGGAACGTGCAAATCAGAAATCTAGGATTCTGCTGCAAGGAGACTGCTGACCCACTGAGGATTTTTTGCCCTTGGTCAAACATCACCTCTATCTCCTCTGTTCAGAAAATGTCAGACGTTCTTTATAATAATTTTTCTGATTTGTTGCTTTGAGCTTGGGGAATAATGCCTTATATACAAGTGACTTGATTCTGCTGCATTAAGTGATATATAGCGTACGTGTATAACCAGTGTTTTCTTTTGCAGCTGCATGTTGAAGATCTGAATGCAACCATTAAGTACATGTACGAAAACAAGAAATACAAACGGGTAAGCGCATTCCTGGTGCTGATGTTTGCCCCAGATTTATGCCGGTTGTACATCAAGGGTTAACCATAGTGCAGCTTAACACAGGGTGATCCTACCACTGTCTGGATGGGGACAAAAGTGTTGTACAGAAAAGAAAAAAAAAAAAAAAAAATATATATATATATATATATATATATATATATATATATATATATATATATATATATATATATATATATATATATATATATATATATATATATATATATTAGTGTGTGTGTGTGTCCAGTGATCATGATGTGGTGTCTTGTCTTTTCTCCTGCAGATGGTTCTCTATATTGAGGCCTGTGAGTCCGGCTCCATGATGAACCATCTCCCAAGCACTATTAATGGTAGGTACGGTTGGGGAATGGAGGGGAGTAAGTTTTTGGCCGCAATCTGATTGGCTGTTCTTATGAATGCACTATAGTCAATTTATCAGTCCGTGATTTAGATGTACTTTTTAACCCCTTAACGACCGCCGATACACCTTTTAATGGCGGCAGTTAAGGGTACTTAAACCACAAAAAAGTGAATAGCGCCCCCCAGAGTCGGATTTTCTCTGGGGTCTCGGTTGCCGGGGGTAGCCAAGACCCCAGAAAACATGATTCGGGGTTTTTTTTACCGACAAAGAACATGATTGGGGTCGGTCTTTACCGACCCCCGTTTTGCGATTGCCGGTAATTAACTGTTTACTGGCGGACGCAAAAAAAAAAAAAAAAAAAAAAGCAATGTGTCATTCTCTGTGTGATGTGATCGCACAACAGAGGACAGAGAAATAGGGCGATTCGGGGACCCTGTTATACTTACCGGTGTCCCTGGGTCCTCCTGCGTCCCCTCCTGGCCGCCGGCTTCTTCATCCAGTAAGAAAATGGCGGACGCATGCGCAGTGTGCCTGCCATGATCGGCCGGCCGGAGGAGTTGGGCTAAAGCTAGGGTTAGGGTTGGGGCTAAAGTTAGGGTTAGAGTTGGGATTAGGGTTTGGATTAGGTTTAGATTTGGGATTAGGGTTAAGGTTAGGGTTGGGATTAGGTTTAGGGGTGTATTGGGATTAGGGTTAGGTTTGAGGTTAGGGTTGAGATTAGGATTAGGGGTGTGTTGGATTTAGGGTTATGGTTAGGGTTGGGATTATTGTTAGGGTTGTGATTAGGATTATGGATCGGGTTGGGTTAGGGCTAGGGGTGTGGGTTAGGGTTGGAGTTAGAATATTGGGGGGTTTCCACTGATTAGGTACATCAGGGGGTCTCCAAACGCCACAGCCAATTTTGTGCTCAAAAAGGTCCAATTTCTCCTGTTACTCATATGAAAATAAAAACTTGGGGGCTAAAAAATCTTTTTTGTGGAAAAAAAAAATATTTTTTATTTTCACGAGTCTATATTATAAACTTCTGTTTAGCACTTGGGCATATAACGTTCTCACCACACATCTAGATACGTTCCTTGGGGGGTCTAGTTTCCAAAACGGGGTCACTTGTGGGGGGTTACTACTGTTTAGGTACATCAGGGGCTCTGCAAACGCAACATAACGCCCACAGACCATTCAATCAAAGTCTGCATACCAATACGGCGCTCCTTCCCTTCCGAGCTCTGCCGTGCGCCCAAACAGTGGTTCCCCCCCACATATGGGGTATCAGCCTACTCAGCATAAATTGCACGATAAATTTTGGGGTTCCAATTTCTCATGTTACCCTTGTGAAAGTAAAAATTTGGGGGTGAAAAGATCATTTTTGTGGAAAAAAGGTTTGATTTTTTTTTTTTTATTTTCATTATAAACTTCTGTGAAGCAGTTGGGGGTTCAAAGTGCTCACCACACATCTAGATAAGTTCCTTAAGGGGTCTAGTTTCCAAAATGGGGTCACTTGTGGAGCGTTTCCACTGTTTAGACACATCAGGGGCTCTCTAAACGCGACATGGCATCCGATCTCAATTCCAGCCAATTCTACATTGAAGTCAAACGGCGCTCCTTCTCTTCCAAGCCCCGCGGTGCGCCCAAACAGTGGTTTACCCCCACATATGTGGTATCGGCGTATTCGGGAGAAATTGCACAACAAAATTTATGGTTAAATTTCTGTTTTTACACTTGTGAAGAAAAAAAAAATGGTTCTGAAGTAAAATGTTTGCAAAAAAAAGTTAAATGTTCATTTTTTCCTTCCACATTGTTTCAGTTCCTGTGAAGCACGTAAAGGGTTAATAAACTTCTTGAATGTGGTTTTGAGAACCTTGAGAGGAGGAGTTTTTAGAATGGTGTTACACTTGGTTATTTTCCATCATATAGACCCCTCAAAATGATTTCAAATGTGATGTGTTCCCTAAATAAAAAAAAAAAAAAATGGTGTTGTAAAAATGAGAAATTGCTGGTCAACTTTTAACCCTTAACTCCCTAACAAATTTTGTTTCCAAAATTGTGCTGATGTAAAGTAGACGTGTGGGAAATGTTATTTAGGCTACTTTCACACTAGCGTTAACTGCAATCCTTCACAATGCGTCGTTTTGCAGAAAAACCGCATCCTGCAAAAGTGCTTGCAGGACGCGTTTTTTTCCCATAGACTTGTATTGACGACGCATTGCGACGGATTGCCACACGTCGCATCCGTCGTGTGACGGATGCGTCGTGCTTTGGCGGACCGTCGGCACAAACTCTACATGTAACGTTTTTTGCTGCCGACAGACTGCTTTTTCCGACCGCGCATGTGCGGGACGGAACTCCTCCCCCACCTCCCCGCACCTCACAATGGGGCAGCGGATGCAATGAAAATCTGCATCCGCTGCACCCGTTGTGCAGCGCTTACAACGCTAGCGTCGGTAACCTCGGCCCGACGCTAGTGTGAAAGAAGCCTTATTAACTATTTTTGTGACATATCTCTGATTTAAGGGCATAAAAATACAAAGTTTGAAAATTGCAAAAATTAAATTATTTTTTTTTGCCATATTTCCGTTTTTTTCATAAATCGCAAGTAATATCGAAGAAATGTTACCACTAACATGAGGTACAATATGTTACGAAAAAATCAATCTCTGAATCAGTGGGATCCGTTGAAGCGTTCCAGAGTTATAACCTCATAAAGTGACAGTGGTCAGAATTGTAAAAATTGGCTCTGTCATTAAGTACCAAATTGGCTCTGTCACTAAGGGGTTAAAGCAGCATCCCTATCCAATTACAAGTGGTTTATCTGATAGTCCGGCACCTGGGAGCGTTTGGTGTAGTCTGTGGTTGGTCAGATTACAATGGAGTCCTGAGTGTGAGACCCAAAAAGCGGTGCATCGGGGTGCCATTGTGATCTTTAGGGGCCAGCTAAATGTGTGTATTCGATAAAACAGAGTCAAAAGATCCAATAATTTCCCTTGTAGTCCTGAAGGTGCCGGAGTATTGAAATGTTGCTGTGGTGGTTCGTTTGCCTATTGCATCTCTTCCCCACCCTGTAACTACACCCATCGCCCTCAGCACAGCTGGCAGTAGCTCGTGACAGTCCATCATCATCACTCATACATCACAGATGCAGAAGTGAAACTGGTGCAGGATCGTGTGGGGTGGCCTATGTTTGTAGCTGTCGCCTGTCATGTCCGGCGCTGAGCGATCATGTGATCGGCTGCGTACGTTCCAGAAATCAGACTGGTTGATCATTGAAGAAAATTCCTCTGATGCATCAACAAAATAAAAAGTGCTGGATCATCAGACATTAAGGACTACAGGGTGTTTGTAATTTTATTTATTTTCATCCTCCATCTAATAAACTATTTCATTGTGTATTTCCAGTCTACGCCACCACAGCTGCCAATCCTCACGAGTCGTCGTACGCCTGCTACTACGACGCAGAGAGAGATACCTACCTGGGCGATCAGTACAGCGTCAGCTGGATGGAGGACTCCGATGTGGTGAGCCGTACTAGCCTGAATGTTTAGTAAAACTAACCGCACCTCAGGTCTTCTTACCAATATTGACGCTGGGCATTAACTGGCGGAAACCCTGCAAGAGCCAATCAAAATGGGTATTCCTGGGCTAAATGCTTCTGCTGAATACAGTCTTAGCAATATTCATTAGTGCTCAGGTTTTGTTTTTCTTTATTTGTTTTTTTTTTTTTTTTTTTTTTTTTTTTGCTCAACTCCAAAGGATTAATTTTAAGTATTCTGGTGAAACCTGCTGCTTCAACCCGGGCATCACACACACACACACACACACACACACACACACACACACACACACACACACACACACACACACACACACACACACACACACACACACACACACTGTATTTGATATTCCGTAGAGGCCTAGAAGCTGCTTAGTCTGATCGCTTGTTATATATGGCAGTGCTGATGCCCTGCAATACATAGTTGAAACTGCGAACTGCTATGAATGCTGGCCACAGGCTGCCGTTCACAGGAGATTCATAATGCCAGGCAGAGGGGTCATCTGCAAACCCCCAGCCTTCATGACAACCCATCAGTGTCTCACAATCGTATCATGGATGCGCTGATGGGAGCATGGAATTATGCACCCTCTCCCCCACCGAGATCCACTCCAAACACGGCTGTTGGAGGCACCTAATGGCGGATTAAATCAGTCATCATGTGCAGGGAGGAAATCCAGGCTCTTACATTTCAGAGCTTTTTGGTTCACATTACTCACCTGGAAAGCTGCTATGAACATTCAGGGCTGAGCTCAGGTTTTGCACGGCTGCCTCTCACATGGAATTATCCATGCCGTAGTTCACTAACATTTCTAGCCCATGTCTCCAGCGGTTGTGATCAGGTTTTCTTTTATGGCAGGCGCTGTGATCCCTCCCAGGGTAGGTAACTCTGCCCTATCTCTTCTCTCCTCTTTCTCTGCGTTCTGGGGTCAGCAGCCTCACAAGGCATGACCTTATCTAGCTGCTCGTAGATGCTTCATGGCTGCTTCCTCCTAGTATGACCTCCTTTCACAAGCTACTCTGCTCCATCCCAGATTTCTTCCTCTGTTTTAACTCTGTGGCTGTTGTCGGCGAGGAGGTTCTGAGGTTTAAAGGGTCTGACTTGGTTGGCCAGACCATGCCAAGGTTTGTCACCTGACCTGGAGGTTCTAGTTTGGTTTGATTGTAAGGATTTCCATCTCTATTGGGTCCATTAATTTCTGCGATTCTTCTTTCTTTGCTTCTTCAGTTTGGTATAGATATAAGCCTCGTCCTCGCCTCCTTTTTAAAAGGCACAGGTTTCTTCCTCTCAGCATACGGTAGCTTTTCACAAACAGATTAAGACCTTAGTTTCCGGGGTTGGTTATTACGCCCCTCCTTATAGGTATTGGGGGAGTCTTGGGACCTTCAACTTGTCCTGTGTCTGGCCTAGGAGTCTCTCTTCGAGCATCTCCAAGTTTCCTTTAATGGAATGTTGCCTTTTCTGGTGGACATAACCTCTATATGCCGGGTGTCTGAGCTCGCTGCTCTTTCCTGCAGGTCTCAATCAGGACAATGAGTTGTGCCCTGTAAATTTTCTTCTAAAGAGATGGCTTTAGCTTCCACATCGATGGGGGAAATCATCCTTCCCTCATTTTTCTAATTTCAGGATCATTCCCGGGATCGTGTGTTTATTTATTTTTTTTTTTAATTATTCCCCCCAACCAGATATAGTGACGCATCAGGCCTGAAGAAAAATTGAAAAAAATTGGGAGTCCGGCTCAACAGGACTGGATTTTCCTTTTCTTTGTCTTTTTCAAAAGAAAATATGGTGCATACAAAAGAAAAATTTACATGGTCGACATGACCCAGTCGACCCGTTTCGTGATCTACCCTATGGCGTCTGCAAATGTAGGCTTGGGCGTAGGGTTCTGGGATCCACATGGTCAATTCCCCCTCCCTCCTCTCCTTGGGAATAGCTCTAGAACAGCCTGCAATCCTGTGTCCTTCAATCCTTTTAATGTTTGTTCTCACTTTCCAGCAGTTTTTTTTTTTTGTTCTATACATTTGGGGTACACAGCTCCCACCCTATTCCATGTTTTCCTGGCTGCAAACAAGTTCTTATTGTCAGGGGGCCTGTGTGTGTGTGGTTGTGTGTGTTTTGTTATTGTTTTTTGTAATTATACATATATACACACACACACACACACACACACACACACACACACACACACACACACACACACACACACACACACACACACACACACACACACACACACACACACACACACACCATGGACTTTACCCCCCACAATGGATCTGCCCCATCCACCTTCCCTACAGCTCCTACCCAACATCCCCACAGTCCCTATCCCTATTGCCTTTATACACTTGCTTTGGCAAAACTGATGTGTATTTGGTCCTGCCAATAAAGCTTCTTTGAATCTTGAATATATATATATATATATATATATATAACACGTTCACACAGCAACAACGGGGTGAGTGCCGCAGACTTTTCTGTTTATATATATATATATATATATATATATATATATATATATATATATATATATATATATATATATATATATATATATATATATATATATATATATACTAGCTGAAGAGCCCGGCGTTGCCTGGGCATAGTAAATATCTGTGGTTAGTTATAGCACCTCACTTCTCTTATTTTCCCATCACGCCTTTCATTTTCCCATCACATCTTTCATTTTCCCCCTACATTTCTCATTTTCTCCCTCACACCTCTCATTTTCTCCCTCACACCTCTTATTTTCCCCCTCACACCTCTCATTCCCCCCTAACACTTGTCATTTCGACCTCACATCTGTCATTTTCCGATCACTCCACTATTTTCTCTCACTCCTCTCATTTTGCACTCATATCTTTTCATTTTCACCTCACACCTCTCATTTTAACCTCAGTATATACATGTTTGTCATCTCCCTTATATATAGTATACACCTGTATGTCGTCTCCTGTATATAGTATATACCTGTATGTCATCTCCTATATATAGTATATACCTGTATGTCATCTCCTCCTGTATATAGTATATACCTGTGTCATCTCCTCCTGTATATACCTGTGTCATCTCCTCCTATATATAGTATATACCTGTATGTCATCTCCTCCTATATATAGCATATACCTGTATGTCATCTCCTCCTATATATAGCATATACCTGTATGTCATCTCCTCCTGTATATAGTATATACCTATAGCTCAGCTGCTCCTGTATATAGTATATACCTGTGTCATCTCCTCCTGTATATAGTATATACCTGTATGTCATCTCCTCCTGTATATAGTATATACCTGTGTCATCTCCTCCTATATATAGTATATACCTGTATGTCATCTCCTCCTGTATATAGTATATACCTGTATGTCATCTCCTCCTATATATAGCATATACCTGTATGTCATCTCCTCCTGTATATAGTATATACCTATAGCTCAGCTGCTCCTGTATATAGTATATACCTGTGTCATCTCCTCCTGTATATAGTATATACCTGAACGTCATCTCCTCTATATAGTATATACCTGTGTGTCATCTCTCATGTATATAGTATATATCTGTGTGTCATCTCCTCCTGTATTAGACCTCGTTCACATGTTATTTGGTCAGTATTTTTACCTCAGTATTTGTAAGCTAAATTGGCAGCCTGATAAATCCCCAGCCGACAGGAAGCCCTCCCCCCTGGCAGTATATATTAGCTCACACATACACATAATAGACAGATCATGTGACTGACAGCTGCCGTATTTCCTATATGGTACATTTGTTGCTCTTGTAGTTTGTCTGCTTATTAATCAGATTTTTATTTTTGAAGGATAATATCAGACTTGTGTGTGTTTTAGGGCGAGTTTCGTTTGTCAAGTTGTGTGTGTTGAGTTGCGTGTGGCGACATGCATGTAGCGACTTTTGTGAGATGAGTTGTGTGGCGACATTCGTGTAGCAACTTTTTGTGTGTCGAGTTGCATGTGACAGGTTAGTGTAGCAAGTTGTGTGCAGCAAATTTTGCGCATGGCGAGTTTTATGTGCGGTGTGTTTTGAGTATGTGCAAGTTTTGAGTGAGGCAACTTTTGCATGTGTTGCAACTTTTGTGCATGTAGCAATTTTTCCGCGGGTGCAAGTTTTGCGTGTGGCGAGTTTTCCATGAGGTGAGTTTTGCACGTGTGGCGAGTTTTGCGTGAGCCTAGTTTTGCATGTGGCGAGTTTTGAGCGGCGACTTTTGTTTCGACTTTTATGTGGCGAGGTTGGTGTAT